>NC_084882.1:2696721-2877080 GCF_023558435.1 Drosophila sulfurigaster albostrigata
TCATGTCGCGTGCCTTAATGATGGCGGCGATGTCGTCGGCGAACCCGACCAGGTTGCAGTCGTCCGGCATTTCTATTGAAAATATGCTGTCATAGCTAGCGTTCCACAGGTCCGGGCCGAGGATAGAGCCCTGTGCAGCACCCGAAGTGACGGTCTTTCGCCTGGTCCCACTTTGCGTCTGGTATATCAGCTCTCGTTTGCTTAGGTAGCTGCGGACCATGCGCATCAGGTAGGCTGGTGTTCCGAAGCGTTTTTCTAACGCGTCGATGACGTTAGTCCATCGCAGACTGTTGAAGGCGTTTCTAACGTCAAGAGCGGCCAGGAGCACTATTTTTCTGGAGTAGGCGTTTCCTCTCTGTGCGTCGCTTACCGCTTCTATGACGCACTGCAGCGCTCCAGCTGTCGATCTACCTGGTCGAAAGCCATGCTGTCTGTTTGATAGGCCACCTGCCCTTTCTATGGCTGTAGATAACCGAGGTTTTATTAATCTTTCTAGCAGTTTCCCCGCTGTGTCAAGCATGCATAGCGGGCGATATGCACTGCTGGGGTAGCTGGGTCTCCTTTCCCTTTGTCTATTAGCATTAGGTGCTGACGCTTCCACACCTCTGGAAAAATTCCTTCCATCAAGCAAGCATTATACATGTTTAGCAGGATTTTCGGGCGTGCGTCTGTTATGGCTTTTAATGCTTCGGATGGAATCCCATCGGGTCCGGGTGCCTTGTTGTTTTCAATGATTTTGCTGCCGATCTGAGTTCATTCTCTGTAAAGAAAGGAGGCTCTTCGAGGGCGGGCGTCTCGGGGTCGGTGCGTCGTTCGTGCTGTGGGAAGAGCGTGTTGACTATATTGGCCATGACGTTTTCGTTGAGCTCCGGAGTCGGCCTTTGCGCTCTAGCTTGCGCGTTACGATTTTGTAGCCAAGACCCCATGGGTTGGTATTTATGTCACTTCGTAGCTCTTCCCATTTGCTCTTTTTGCTGTGGACAATGGCAAGTTTAAGGCGCTTTCTAGCTTCTTTGTGCTCCTCGATTTCCGCCGTAGCACTGCTTCGAGATCTGGCTCTAGTCATTTTCCTTCTAATAATAATAATAATAATAATAATAATAATAATAATAATAATAATAATAATAATAATAATAATAATAATAATAATAATAATAATAATAATAATAATAATAATAATAATAATAATAATAATAATAATAATAATAATATAATAATATAATAATAATAATAATAATAATATATATATAATATATATATATATAATAATAATATATATATAATAATAATATATATATATATATATATATATAATATATAATATAATATATATATATAATATATATATATATATATATATATATATATATATATATATATATATATATATATATATATATATATATATATATATATATATATATATATATATATATATATATATATATATATATATATATATATATATATATATATATATATATATATATATATATATATATATATATATATATATATATATATATATATATATATATATATATATATATATATATATATATATATATATATATATATATATATATATATATATATATATATATATATATATATATTTTTTTTTGAGGTAGGGAAGAAAATGTCTACACACCACCATAGCGACGTCTCAAACTATGGCTGTGCGGGGATCGCATATGCATGCTGACCCGCTAAAAACTCCCTTTCGCTGTTTCAGGGCGGAGTTTCCCAGCCCGGAACCGCATTGAATGCGCATAACTTCAGGCTGGGCGCTCTGGTGTTTTTTAGCTCATCGTTTCGCCTGCGTCCAGGCGCCTCTTTTTGCGTCGGAGGATTCTCTCGACGTGTCTCGTTATTAATTTCCAGTTTTGCTCGTTTCTTACGAGCAGATTGGCAACGTTTTGAGGTCTCCAGATTCCATCGATCTGCGATTCAAGTAGCTCTCTGTCTGTTTGCCACTGAGTGCATGAGAAAAAGTATGCTCTGCGTCATCTATATCGGCATCGCCATACACGCAGCTTGGCTGTTGGCGTAGTCCTCTTTGGTGCAGGTACTTTCCGAAGTATCCGTGCCCAGAAAGCAGCTGTGTCAAATAGTAGTTTACTTCACCGAAATCTCGGTTGCTCCATATTTTACGTCAGGTATTTGTTTGGCAGTCCACCTACCGGTTTCGTCGTTTGTCCAGCGATCTTGCCACTGTTGCATAGTTTCCTCTCTGGGGTCGGTGTTAGTTTCTTGGTTATTTTGGCGCTTTAGCCAGGTGCGCCGTCGCTCTCTGGCCTTCAGATCTATGGGGATTTCGCTGCTAATCACCAAGACTGCTGCTGTCGACACTGTCCGGTATGCGGACGTTACTCTAAGTGCCGCCGTCCTCTGAACGGCCAACAGTGTTTTGCATTTTTGTTGTATGGTCAGGGTGTCTGCCCATGCTTCAGAGCCGTAAAGCAGTATTGAGTTTACTGTTGACATCAGCAGTTTACGCTTGCCCTCAGTTGGGCCACCAACGTTTGCCATCAGCTTACTGAGTGATGCCACTGCCCTTGACGCTTTTTCCACTGTGTGGTTTATTTGGGTCAGAAAGTCATTCTTGGGTCGATACGGATGCCTAAGTAGTTGAGTGATAATTTTGTTTTTATTATGTCGTCGCTCACGTGCATGTTCACTTCCAGAGGGATGTGCCGTTTTGTTAGAATTATTAGTTCTGTCTTCTCTGTGGCGAGCTTTAGACCGTGGGTTTCGAACCAAGCCATTGCTCGCATCATGACTTGGTTTAGCTTCCGCTGCGCTTCCGTCATGTCGCGTGCCTTAATGATGGCGGCGATGTCGTCGGCGAACCCGACCAGGTTGCAGTCGTCCGGCATTTCTATTGAAAATATGCTGTCATAGCTAGCGTTCCACAGGTCCGGGCCGAGGATAGAGCCCTGTGCAGCACCCGAAGTGACGGTCTTTCGCCTGGTCCCACTTTGCGTCTGGTATATCAGCTCTCGTTTGCTTAGGTAGCTGCGGACCATGCGCATCAGGTAGGCTGGTGTTCCGAAGCGTTTTTCTAACGCGTCGATGACGTTAGTCCATCGCAGACTGTTGAAGGCGTTTCTAACGTCAAGAGCGGCCAGGAGCACTATTTTTCTGGAGTAGGCGTTTCCTCTCTGTGCGTCGCTTACCGCTTCTATGACGCACTGCAGCGCTCCAGCTGTCGATCTACCTGGTCGAAAGCCATGCTGTCTGTTTGATAGGCCACCTGCCCTTTCTATGGCTGTAGATAACCGAGGTTTTATTAATCTTTCTAGCAGTTTCCCCGCTGTGTCAAGCATGCATAGCGGGCGATATGCCTTGGGGTAGCTGGGTCTCCTTTCCCTTTGTCTATTAGCATTAGGTGCTGACGCTTCCACACCTCTGGAAAAATTCCTTCCATCAAGCAAGCATTATACATGTTTAGCAGGATTTTCGGGCGTGCGTCTGTTATGGCTTTTAATGCTTCGGATGGAATCCCATCGGGTCCAGGTGCCTTGTTGTTTTCAATGATTTTGCTGCCGATCTGAGTTCATTCTCTGTAAAGAAAGGAGGCTCTTCGAGGGCGGGCGTCTCGGGGTCGGTGCGTCGTTCGTGCTGTGGGAAGAGCGTGTTGACTATATTGGCCATGACGTTTTCGTTGAGCTCCGGAGTCGGCCTTTGCGCTCTAGCTTGCGCGTTACGATTTTGTAGCCAAGACCCCATGGGTTGGTATTTATGTCACTTCGTAGCTCTTCCCATTTGCTCTTTTGCTGTGGACAATGGCAAGTTTAAGGCGCTTTCTAGCTTCTTTGTGCTCCTCGATTTCCGCCGTAGCACTGCTTCGAGATCTGG
This sequence comes from Drosophila sulfurigaster albostrigata, assembly GCF_023558435.1. Taxonomy (NCBI): domain Eukaryota; kingdom Metazoa; phylum Arthropoda; class Insecta; order Diptera; family Drosophilidae; genus Drosophila; species Drosophila sulfurigaster. The sequence continues at coordinate 2,700,583 of NC_084882.1, forward strand.
CTCTAGTCATTTTCCTTCTAATAATAATAATAATAATAATAATAATATAATAAATAATAATAATAATAATAATAATAATAATAATAATAATAATAATAATAATAATAATAATAATAATAATAATAATAATAATAATAATAATAATAATAATAATAATAATAATAATAATAATAATAATAATAATAATAATAATAATAATAATAATAATAATAATAATAATAATAATATAATAATAATATATATATAATATATATATAATATATATATATAATAATAATAATAATAATAATAATATAATAATAATATATATATAATAATAATAATAATAATAATAATAATAATAATAATAATAATAATAATATATATATATATATATAATATATAATAATAATATATATATAATATATATATATATATATATATATATATATATATATATATATATATATATATATATATATATATATATATATATATATATATATATATATATATATATATATATATATATATATATATATATATATATATATATATATATATATATATATATATATATATATATATAATTTTTTTTTTGAGGTAGGGAAGAAAATGTCTACACACCACCATAGCGACGTCTCAAACTATGGCTGTGCGGGGATCGCATATGCATGCTGACCCGCTAAAACTCCCTTTCGCTGTTTCAGGGCGGAGTTTCCCAGCCCGGAACCGCATTGAATGCGCATAACTTCAGGCTGGGCGCTCTGGTGTTTTAGCTCATCGTTTCGCCTGCGTCCAGGCGCCTCTTTTGCGTCGGAGGATTCTCTCGACGTGTCTCGTTATTAATTTCCAGTTTTGCTCGTTTCTTACGAGCAGATTGGCAACGTTTTGAGGTCTCCAGATTCCATCGATCTGCGATTCAAGTAGCTCTCTGTCTGTTTGCCACTGAGTGCATGAGAAAAAAGTATGCTCTGCGTCATCTATATCGGCATCGCCATACACGCAGCTTGGCTGTTGGCGTAGTCCTCTTTGGTGCAGGTACTTTCCGAAGTATCCGTGCCCAGAAAGCAGCTGTGTCAAATAGTAGTTTACTTCACCGAAATCTCGGTTGCTCCATATTTTACGTCAGGTATTTGTTTGGCAGTCCACCTACCGGTTTCGTCGTTTGTCCAGCGATCTTGCCACTGTTGCATAGTTTCCTCTCTGGGGTCGGTGTTAGTTTCTTGGTTATTTTGGCGCTTTAGCCAGGTGCGCCGTCGCTCTCTGGCCTTCAGATCTATGGGGATTTCGCTGCTAATCACCAAGACTGCTGCTGTCGACACTGTCCGGTATGCGGACGTTACTCTAAGTGCCGCCGTCCTCTGAACGGCCAACAGTGTTTTGCATTTTGTTGTATGGTCAGGGTGTCTGCCCATGCTTCAGAGCCGTAAAGCAGTATTGAGTTTACTGTTGACATCAGCAGTTTACGCTTGCCCTCAGTTGGGCCACCAACGTTTGCCATCAGCTTACTGAGTGATGCCACTGCCCTTGACGCTTTTCCACTGTGTGGTTTATTTGGGTCAGAAAGTCATTCTTGGGTCGATACGGATGCCTAAGTAGTTGAGTGATAATTTTGTTTTATTATGTCGTCGCTCACGTGCATGTTCACTTCCAGAGGGATGTGCCGTTTTGTTAGAATTATTAGTTCTGTCTTCTCTGTGGCGAGCTTTAGACCGTGGGTTTCGAACCAAGCCATTGCTCGCATCATGACTTGGTTTAGCTTCCGCTGCGCTTCCGTCATGTCGCGTGCCTTAATGATGGCGGCGATGTCGTCGGCGAACCCGACCAGGTTGCAGTCGTCCGGCATTTCTATTGAAAATATGCTGTCATAGCTAGCGTTCCACAGGTCCGGGCCGAGGATAGAGCCCTGTGCAGCCCGAAGTGACGGTCTTTCGCCTGGTCCCACTTTGCGTCTGGTATATCAGCTCTCGTTTGCTTAGGTAGCTGCGGACCATGCGCATCAGGTAGGCTGGTGTTCCGAAGCGTTTTCTAACGCGTCGATGACGTTAGTCCATCGCAGACTGTTGAAGGCGTTTCTAACGTCAAGAGCGGCCAGGAGCACTATTTTTCTGGAGTAGGCGTTTCCTCTCTGTGCGTCGCTTACCGCTTCTATGACGCACTGCAGCGCTCCAGCTGTCGATCTACCTGGTCGAAAGCCATGCTGTCTGTTTGATAGGCCACCTGCCCTTTCTATGGCTGTAGATAACCGAGGTTTTATTAATCTTTCTAGCAGTTTCCCCGCTGTGTCAAGCATGCATAGCGGGCGATATGCCTGGGGTAGCTGGGTCTCCTTTCCCTTTGTCTATTAGCATTAGGTGCTGACGCTTCCCACACCTCTGGAAAAATTCCTTCCATCAAGCAAGCATTATACATGTTTAGCAGGATTTTCGGGCGTGCGTCTGTTATGGCTTTTAATGCTTCGGATGGAATCCCATCGGGTCCAGGTGCCTTGTTGTTTTCAATGATTTTGCTGCCGATCTGAGTTCATTCTCTGTAAAGAAAAGGAGGCTCTTCGAGGGCGGGCGTCTCGGGGTCGGTGCGTCGTTCGTGCTGTGGGAAGAGCGTGTTGACTATATTGGCCATGACGTTTTCGTTGAGCTCCGGAGTCGGCCTTTGCGCTCCTAGCTTGCGCGTTACGATTTTGTAGCCAAGACCCCATGGGTTGGTATTTATGTCACTTCGTAGCTCTTCCCATTTGCTCTTTTGCTGTGGACAATGGCAAGTTTAAGGCGCTTTCTAGCTTCTTTGTGCTCCTCGATTTCCGCCGTAGCACTGCTTCGAGATCTGGCTCTAGTCATTTTCCTTCTAATAATAATAATAATAATAATAATAATAATAATAATAATAATAATAATAATAATAATAATAATAATAATAATAATAATAATAATAATAATAATAATATAATAATATATATAATAATAATATATATATAATAATATATATATATATATATATATAATATATATATATATATATATAATATATATATATATATAATATATATATAATATATATATATATATATATATATATATATATATATATATAATATATATATATATATATATATATATATATATATATATATATATATATATATATATATATATATATATATATATATATATATATATATATATATAATATATATATATATATATATATATATATATATATATATATATATATATATATATATATATATATATATATATATATATATATATATATATATATATATATATATATATATATATATATATATATATATATATATATATATATATATATATATATATATATATATATATATATATATATATATATATATATATATATATATATATATATATATATATATATATATATATATATATATATATATATATATATATATATATATATATATATATATATATATATATATATATATATATATATATATATATATATATATATATATATATATATATATATATATATATATATATATATATATATATATATATATATATATATATATATATATATATATATATATATATATATATATATATATATATATATATATATATATATATATATATATATATATATATATATATATATATATATATAATTTTTTTTTTTGAGGTAGGAAGAAAATGTCACACACCACCATAGCGACGTCTCAAACTATGGCTGTGCGGGGATCGCATATGCATGCTGACCCGCTAAAAACTCCCCTTTCGCTGTTTCAGGGCGGAGTTTCCCAGCCCGGAACCGCATTGAATGCGCATAACTTCAGGCTGGGCGCTCTGGTGTTTTTAGCTCATCGTTTCGCCTGCGTCCAGGCGCCTCTTTTGCGTCGGAGGATTCTCTCGACGTGTCTCGTTATTAATTTCCAGTTTTGCTCGTTTCTTACGAGCAGATTGGCAACGTTTTGAGGTCTCCAGATTCCATCGATCTGCGATTCAAGTAGCTCTGTCTGTTTGCCACTGAGTGCATGAGAAAAAGTATGCTCTGCGTCATCTATATCGGCATCGCCATACACGCAGCTTGGCTGTTGGCGTAGTCCTCTTTGGTGCAGGTACTTTCCGAAGTATCCGTGCCCAGAAAGCAGCTGTGTCAAATAGTAGTTTACTTCACCGAAATCTCGGTTGCTCCATATTTTACGTCAGGTATTTGTTTGGCAGTCCACCTACCGGTTTCGTCGTTTGTCCAGCGATCTTGCCACTGTTGCATAGTTTCCTCTCTGGGGTCGGTGTTAGTTTCTTGGTTATTTTGGCGCTTTAGCCAGGTGCGCCGTCGCTCTCTGGCCTTCAGATCTATGGGGATTTCGCTGCTAATCACCAAGACTGCTGCTGTCGACACTGTCCGGTATGCGGACGTTACTCTAAGTGCCGCCGTCCTCTGAACGGCCAACAGTGTTTTGCATTTTTGTTGTATGGTCAGGGTGTCTGCCCATGCTTCAGAGCCGTAAAGCAGTATTGAGTTTACTGTTGACATCAGCAGTTTACGCTTGCCCTCAGTTGGGCCACCAACGTTTGCCATCAACTTACTGAGTGATGCCACTGCCCTTGACGCTTTTCCACTGTGTGGTTTATTTGGGTCCAGAAAGTCATTCTTGGGTCGATACGGATGCCTAAGTAGTTGAGTGATAATTTTGTTTTATTATGTCGTCGCTCACGTGCATGTTCACTTCCAGAGGGATGTGCCGTTTTGTTAGAATTATTAGTTCTGTCTTCTCTGTGGCGAGCTTTAGACCGTGGGTTTCGAACCAAGCCATTGCTCGCATCATGACTTGGTTTAGCTTCCGCTGCGCTTCCGTCATGTCGCGTGCCTTAATGATGGCGGCGATGTCGTCGGCGAACCCGACCAGGTTGCAGTCGTCCGGCATTTCTATTGAAAATATGCTGTCATAGCTAGCGTTCCACAGGTCCGGGCCGAGGATAGAGCCCTGTGCAGCACCCGAAGTGACGGTCTTTCGCCTGGTCCCACTTTGCGTCTGGTATATCAGCTCTCGTTTGCTTAGGTAGCTGCGGACCATGCGCATCAGGTAGGCTGGTGTTCCGAAGCGTTTTTCTAACGCGTCGATGACGTTAGTCCATCGCAGACTGTTGAAGGCGTTTCTAACGTCAAGAGCGGCCAGGAGCACTATTTTTCTGGAGTAGGCGTTTCCTCTCTGTGCGTCGCTTACCGCTTCTATGACGCACTGCAGCGCTCCAGCTGTCGATCTACCTGGTCGAAAGCCATGCTGTCTGTTTGATAGGCCACCTGCCCTTTCTATGGCTGTAGATAACCGAGGTTTTATTAATCTTTCTAGCAGTTTCCCCGCTGTGTCAAGCATGCATAGCGGGCGATATGCCGCTGGGGTAGCTGGGTCTCCTTTCCCTTTGTCTATTAGCATTAGGTGCTGACGCTTCCACACCTCTGGAAAAATTCCTTCCATCAAGCAAGCATTATACATGTTTAGCAGGATTTTCGGGCGTGCGTCTGTTATGGCTTTTAATGCTTCGGATGGAATCCCATCGGGTCCGGGTGCCTTGTTGTTTTCAATGATTTTGCTGCCGATCTGAGTTCATTCTCTGTAAAGAAAGGAGGCTCTTCGAGGGCGGGCGTCTCGGGGTCGGTGCGTCGTTCGTGCTGTGGGAAGAGCGTGTTGACTATATTGGCCATGACGTTTTCGTTGAGCTCCGGAGTCGGCCTTTGCGCTCCTAGCTTGCGCGTTACGATTTTGTAGCCAAGACCCCATGGGTTGGTATTTATGTCACTTCGTAGCTCTTCCCATTTGCTCTTTTTGCTGTGGACAATGGCAAGTTTAAGGCGCTTTCTAGCTTCTTTGTGCTCCTCGATTTCCGCCGTAGCACTGCTTCGAGATCTGGCTCTAGTCATTTTCCTTCTAATAATAATAATAATAATAATAATAATAATAATAATAATAATAATAATAATAATAATAATAATAATAATAATAATAATAATAATAATAATAATAATAATAAATAATAATAATAATAATAATAATATAATAATAATAATAATAATATATAATAATAATAATAATAATATAATAATATAATAATAATATATAATAATAATATAATATATATATATATATATATATATAATATATATATATATATATATATAATATATATAATATATATATATATATATATATATATATATATATATATATATATATATATATATATATATATAATATATATATATATATATATATATATATATATATATATATATATATATATATATATATATATATATATATATATATATATATATATATATATATATATATATATATATATATATATATATATATATATATAATATATATATATATATATATATATATATATATATATATATATATATATATATATATATATATATATATATATATATATATATATATATATATATATATATATATATATATATATATATATATATATATATATATATATATATATATATATATATATATATATATATATATATATATATATATATATATATATATATATATATATATATATATATATATATATATATATATATATATATATATATATATATATATATATATATATATATATATATATATATATATATATATATATATATATATATATATATATATATATATATATATATATATATATATATATATATATATATATATATATATATATATATATATATATATATATATATATATAATTTTTTTTTGGTAGGAAGAAAATATACACACCACCATAGCGACGTCTCAAACTATGGCTGTGCGGGGATCGCATATGCATGCTGACCCGCTAAAAACTCCCCTTTCGCTGTTTCAGGGCGGAGTTTCCCAGCCCGGAACCGCATTGAATGCGCATAACTTCAGGCTGGGCGCTCTGGTGTTTTAGCTCATCGTTTCGCCTGCGTCCAGGCGCCTCTTTTGCGTCGGAGGATTCTCTCGACGTGTCTCGTTATTAATTTCCAGTTTTGCTCGTTTCTTACGAGCAGATTGGCAACGTTTTGAGGTCTCCAGATTCCATCGATCTGCGATTCAAGTAGCTCTCTGTCTGTTTGCCACTGAGTGCATGAGAAAAAGTATGCTCTGCGTCATCTATATCGGCATCGCCATACACGCAGCTTGGCTGTTGGCGTAGTCCTCTTTGGTGCAGGTACTTTCCGAAGTATCCGTGCCCAGAAAGCAGCTGTGTCAAATAGTAGTTTACTTCACCGAAATCTCGGTTGCTCCATATTTTACGTCAGGTATTTGTTTGGCAGTCCACCTACCGGTTTCGTCGTTTGTCCAGCGATCTTGCCACTGTTGCATAGTTTCCTCTGGGGTCGGTGTTAGTTTCTTGGTTATTTTGGCGCTTTAGCCAGGTGCGCCGTCGCTCTCTGGCCTTCAGATCTATGGGGATTTCGCTGCTAATCACCAAGACTGCTGCTGTCGACACTGTCCGGTATGCGGACGTTACTCTAAGTGCCGCCGTCCTCTGAACGGCCAACAGTGTTTTGCATTTTGTTGTATGGTCAGGGTGTCTGCCCATGCTTCAGAGCCGTAAAGCAGTATTGAGTTTACTGTTGACATCAGCAGTTTACGCTTGCCCTCAGTTGGGCCACCAACGTTTGCCATCAGCTTACTGAGTGATGCCACTGCCCTTGACGCTTTTTCCACTGTGTGGTTTATTTGGGTCCAGAAAGTCATTCTTGGGTCGATACGGATGCCTAAGTAGTTGAGTGATAATTTTGTTTTATTATGTCGTCGCTCACGTGCATGTTCACTTCCAGAGGGATGTGCCGTTTTGTTAGAATTATTAGTTCTGTCTTCTCTGTGGCGAGCTTTAGACCGTGGGTTTCGAACCAAGCCATTGCTCGCATCATGACTTGGTTTAGCTTCCGCTGCGCTTCCGTCATGTCGCGTGCCTTAATGATGGCGGCGATGTCGTCGGCGAACCCGACCAGGTTGCAGTCGTCCGGCATTTCTATTGAAAATATGCTGTCATAGCTAGCGTTCCACAGGTCCGGGCCGAGGATAGAGCCCTGTGCAGCACCCGAAGTGACGGTCTTTCGCCTGGTCCCACTTTGCGTCTGGTATATCAGCTCTCGTTTGCTTAGGTAGCTGCGGACCATGCGCATCAGGTAGGCTGGTGTTCCGAAGCGTTTTTCTAACGCGTCGATGACGTTAGTCCATCGCAGACTGTTGAAGGCGTTTCTAACGTCAAGAGCGGCCAGGAGCACTATTTTTCTGGAGTAGGCGTTTCCTCTCTGTGCGTCGCTTACCGCTTCTATGACGCACTGCAGCGCTCCAGCTGTCGATCTACCTGGTCGAAAGCCATGCTGTCTGTTTGATAGGCCACCTGCCCTTTCTATGGCTGTAGATAACCGAGGTTTTATTAATCTTTCTAGCAGTTTCCCCGCTGTGTCAAGCATGCATAGCGGGCGATATGCACTTGGGGTAGCTGGGTCTCCTTTCCCTTTGTCTATTAGCATTAGGTGCTGACGCTTCCACACCTCTGGAAAAATTCCTTCCATCAAGCAAGCATTATACATGTTTAGCAGGATTTTCGGGCGTGCGTCTGTTATGGCTTTTAATGCTTCGGATGGAATCCCATCGGGTCCGGGTGCCTTGTTGTTTTTCAATGATTTTGCTGCCGATCTGAGTTCATTCTCTGTAAAGAAAGGAGGCTCTTCGAGGGCGGGCGTCTCGGGGTCGGTGCGTCGTTCGTGCTGTGGGAAGAGCGTGTTGACTATATTGGCCATGACGTTTTCGTTGAGCTCCGGAGTCGGCCTTTGCGCTCCTAGCTTGCGCGTTACGATTTTGTAGCCAAGACCCCATGGGTTGGTATTTATGTCACTTCGTAGCTCTTCCCATTTGCTCTTTTGCTGTGGACAATGGCAAGTTTAAGGCGCTTTCTAGCTTCTTTGTGCTCCTCGATTTCCGCCGTAGCACTGCTTCGAGATCTGGCTCTAGTCATTTTCCTTCTAATAATAATAATAATAATAATAATAATAATAATAATAATAATAATAATAATAATAATAATAATAATAATAATAATAATAATAATAATAATAATAATAATAATAATAATAATAATAATAATAATAATAATAATAATAATAATAATAATAATAATAATAATAATAATAATAATAATAATAATAATAATATATATAATATATAATATATATATAATAATAATAATAATATAATAATAATAATAATAATAATATATAATAATAATATAATATATAATAATAATAATATATATAATAATATATATATATAATATATATATATATATATATATATATATATATATATATATATAATATATAATAATATATATATATATATATATATAATATATATATATATATATATATATATATATATATATATATATATATATATATATATATATATATATATATATATATATATATATATATATATATATATATATATATATATATATATATATATATATATATATATATATATATATATATATATATATATATATATATATATATATATATATATATATATATATATATATATATATATATATATATATATATAATATATATATATATATATATATATATATATATATAATATATAATAAAATAAAACTTGCGCTGTCCAGGGATCGAAATAAGAAATTTATGTTTGCTGAAACCCTACAGGTCGAGAATCACAAGGTGTGAGACAATTTTTGTAGACAAATGGAGATCACGATGTAAAAGAATTTGTTTTGTTTTACTTATTTGTGATTTCTCTGGTACCAGATTAGTCAACAATGATGTACATATTTCCGCTTCTGGGGTTGTCCTCAGGTCCAACGTCGATAGGCATGTTACACGGGTGGTTGTCACGGGAATCAGTGTGAAGCACACTGACTATGTTGCACTGTACACACTTTTTCCGCGTCGACTGTAGTGGTTGTAGTCACCCTACTACAGCTAACGGGAAGAGTGGTGGTTCGTGCGAATAATATGAAACAGGGCACGTGGCGTGGGTAAAATGGTTCTGAGCGTGTAATCACACTGGCCCAATCACACTGTACACGCTGTTCCGGCGTCGACTGTAGTAGTTTGTAGTCACACTACTACAGCTAACGGGAAGAAATTGGGGGTTCGTGCGAATAGTATGAAACGTAGCACGCGGCGTGGGTGGCATGATTGTGAGTGTGTAATCACACTGGCACAGCCGCACTATACACACTATTCCAGCGTCGACTGTAGTACTGGTAGTCTCACTGTTACCGCGAACGGGCACTTTGCTTTGCACGAGCACTACGGAAAACGAGGTACACAGTATGAGTGAGACAAATGCTGGCGTGTGATCACACTGGCATAGTCACACTGTACACACTTTTTCATCGTCGACTGTAGTAGTCTGTAGTAACACTACTACAGTGAACGGAAAAAAATATGCGCGTTGTGCGAAAAGGAAAACAACGACGAACGAAGGACGCGGCGGAAAGGAACAATATCTAGCGTATATCGTTAGTGTGATTGTGTTAGTGCGTTGTCGCACTCGAGTGGGGTTATGCAATAACTGGTTATGCGTAATCGCATATGTTAAACGGGGGAGCAAAGGGGAACGTATCTGTAGAATATTCGTGGGTTACGTGATGGAACTTCTCGTTGTAAATTTTGCACGTGGTTTTTGTTCAAGACTTTTCTTAATGGCACTCGCGGGTAAAAGTGTTTCGCACTAGCAAGTTCTTATCAGAAAGTGAGTGTCGCTCCTCCTACTCTCGCCTTTATCTAGGTCAAGGTCTTGGCTCTGCTAACTTGCTTTTACTTTCTTTTCCCTAAATTTGCGCATGCGCTGTTAACTCACTTTGCGTTGCACTTGTTTTGCGTTGCACATGCGCTGTTAACTTGCTAGGCTCTGTTTTGCGTTGCACATGCGCTATTAACTTGCTAGGCTCTGTTTTGCGTTGCACATGCGCTGTTAACTTGCAAGGCTCTGTTTTGCGTTGCACATGCGCTGTTAACTCAGCACAGCTGGGTGAGTGACCGTACGTGAGAGGAAAACTCTGGTATATATGTTTTTTGGGCTATTGTTTTTATTTTGAGGCGCAGTATGGTGCGTCACACTCCCCCCTTTCCCACCGGGCGAATAAAAATCCAGATACGTCCGGTTTTGGTTCGATTCACCTGATAGGTGGTGTCGAGGTAGTATGGGTGAACCTTGTCCTGGTTCCTCGTCCCTCGCTGCAGCGGACCTCCTCAACTAGGCCCCGGGTAGTTGGCGTTTCCACCTTCCAATTAGTAGGAGCTTCCACCAGCTCGCTTCCGTGGACTACTTCAGACATCAGACTTTGGTCCCCATCCTCCTCCAACGGCACCAAGTCCTGCCCCAGGACCTCCAATAGGTCGGAGAGAGGGTCGGTCTCCTCGTTGGCTGGGGAAGTCCTGGCGTACTGCCGGCGTAACCGAGGTCCGTCCGGTTCGTCGTCTGACGACGCGGACTCCCAGCGTGGACCTTCCTGAGGTGAGCCGTAGGGGGGGCATGGGAGGGGGATGCCCGTCGGGGTCGGACACGCCCATTTCCTGGAGTAGGCGTAGGATTGGTGTCTGGGGGCGTCGGAAAGCTGGTGGGAAGTATGGTGGTGGAACTGGGCGGTCGGTGATAGCTGGCCCCCGATAGTTCCAGCGCTCCGGAAGTTCGAAATACGTCGTGGGGGTTTCCTCCCCTGGAGGGAGGATGACATCCACCACCGCCCGGTCAATGCGGGTTACTCGCATTCCCCACGGGCGGATGGCCGGCTCGTACGTTATAGTATGGTCCACTTCGTGGACGAAGAAAGGCTCGTCCGCGTCACTGTCCTCGGTGGGAGGGGCCTGGTACCGCTGCGCCTCCGTTTCGGTCGGCGACGGGGGTCGGCCATACACCCCCGCCCTAGTCGTGGGTCGCGGCGTTGTCCGGGCCGGGGTGACCAAGCGCCTGGTGGGAGTCGGGAGAAAGGCTCTTCCGCCTCGCTATTTTCCTCCTTCGAATCCCCCTCGCTGACGGGGTTGTACCTTGCTCACGGACTGGCAGGGTCAAGAGTCATCCGGGGTTTATCCTCGGGCCACGGGGAATAATGCGGCTCCGTAGGGTCAGGAGTCATCCGGGGTTCAGCCTCGGGCCACGGGGAATAATGTGGCTCTGTAGGGTCAGGAGTCATCCAGGGTTCATCCTCGGGCCACGGGGAATAATGTGGCTCCGTAGGGTCAGGAGTCATCCGGGGTTCCTCGCCGGCGTTGTCGCGTGGCGGGGAGGGAAGCGTAAGATCGATCGGTTCCATATTCTGTAATGATTAAGAAAAGTAGTGGGATTATTGGTAGGGCGACTGAGGAAGTTGTGGTCGGAGGGATGGGATCAGAGTTTGATCACGGCTCCCGACGTGTCGCTCTCGTAATCTTCGGCCTCGGACTCAGGTCTTTGCTCCTGGAAATCCCGGAGATCTGCAATGTTAGCTACCCCTCTTTGGTTGGTCGTTGTATGTTGTAGGCGGACGATGTTTGCTGCTACGAACTTCTTTACCACGTACGGACCATCGAACTTCGCAGCTAGTTTTGCTGCGAAACCGTCGGCAGCATTGGAGAGATGGTGCTGCCGCAAAAGCATCTTTCCACCCAGAGTAGGTCGCCATTGCCTCCGGCGTAGATTGTAATGTCGACTCTGGTCATGGCTCGCCTGGTTCAGGTTTCCTCGTACGATTGTAAAGATCTCCTGCAATCTTTTTGCCTTATTGCCGGAGTCTTCTAGTTCGCTGGAGGCCTCTGGTGTCACTTCGTCATACAATCCTCCGGGAAGTCGTGGTTCCCTACTCTGTACTAGGAAAGCGGGACTGTAGCCGGTGGATTCGGAGATGCTGGAATTGATAGCTAATGTGATCTCTGGAAGCAACTCATCCCATTGGTTCTGCTGTCCGTCAATTAGTTGCGAGATCATGGTCTTAACTGTCCGGTTTGCTCGTTCCGTTGGGTTTTCATGTGGAGAATAGGGAGCAGTGTGTTGTAGGTCGACTCCGGCGGTTTTTAGGAATGCCTTGAAGGACCGACTAGTGAATTGTGTCCCATTGTCGCACACGAAACGTCGCGGAACCCCGAAATGAGCGAGGATGCGTTCTCGGAACGCACGCTGAAGGCTCGCAGTAGTGGCACTAGTTCTATCCATTTGGAAAACAAGTCAAAGAAAACGAGGAGCATGGTGTTACCTTGCTTGGAACGAGGAAGTGGGCCGACGAAATCGGCTCCAATGACGGCGAGGGGTCCGGCAGGCTTCTGCTGTGATGTTTTGAATTTTTGACAGCTCAGGCATTACCGGACGTGCTTCTTGACGTCCCGATGCATACCTGGCCAGTAGTATCGCTGACTGATTCGAAGAATGGTCTTACGTACTCCTAAGTGGCCGGCAGCTGGATGGTCATGACACTCGTGGAGAACGCGAGGTCGCATGGCCCGGGGTACACACAGCTTCCATGTAACGTCGTCGAAGTCATCGGACCGATGCACGATGTGTCGGAACAGTTGTCCGTCCCTGATGGTATAATCCGGGTAGCGTTGTGGTTCCTCACTCACCTGTTGTATGCGTCAGGATAACCAAGAACAAGGTTGGGCCTCCTCCTTTAACATGGCCAGCCTGGTAAGGGGTTGTCGGGAAAGAGCGTCGGCGACTACGTTCTGCTTTCCGGGTCGATATCGCACGTCGTATTGATATTGTTGCAGCTCTAAAGCCCAACGTGCCACTCGTCCATGTGGCAACTCAAGTGAATTTAACCACTTGAGTGCCAGATGGTCGGTGGCGACCTCGAATCGATAACCCTCCAGATAACAATGAAGTTTCATGATGGCCCAGATCACTGCGAGACATTCCTTCTCGGTGGCGGAGTAGTTCTCCTCCGCTTTGTTGAGCCGTCGACTAACGTAAGATATCACCAGTTCTTGACCGTCGATTTCTTGGGTCAGGACTGCTCCGATTCCTACGTTGCCAGCGTCAGTTTGTAGCACGAACTGCATGTGGAAGTCCGGGCACGCTAGCACAGGCGCGGTGGTCAATTAGAGTCTTTAATTCGTCGAACGCGACCTGCTGCTCTTCACCCCATGTCCACTTTCGCCCCTTTTTGAGGAGTTGTGACATGACACCGTAGCAAAGTTAGGAACAAACCTGCGGTACCAAGACGCCATGCCGATACACTGACGTAATTCTTTCAAACTAGATGGGGGAATTAATTCGCGGACCGCTGCCACCTTGCTGGGATCCGTGTGAATCCCCTCCTCACTGATCACATGCCCTAAGTAGGTTATTTTCGCTGGAAGAATGCGCACTTTTCGTGGTTTATACGTAGGTTCGCCCGCCGGAGCCTTTCGAACACTTCTCTAAGGTGTTTAGTGTGTTCCTCTAGGGAGTTTCCGACCACCACAATGTCATCCAAGTATGCGAAGGCGAAAGGTTCCATGTCGACTCCGATCACGGAATGTCGCTGGGGCCGAATGTAGTTCAAATGGCATCACTCGCCATTGATAAAGGCCGCGTCCTGGCACGGTGAAAGCTGTGGCCTCTCGACTTCCTGTAGCCATCGGTATCTGCCAGTAGCCGTTCTTGAGGTCCAACGTGGATATGTACTTTATGTGTCGTAGGCGTTCCAGGATGTAGGTAATCCTCGGAAGGGGGTATGCATCAGGAACTGATCGCTCGTTGAGTTGTCGGTAGTCCACGCACATCCGCCATTGCCCATTCTTCTTCTTTACTAGTACAATTGGGGCACCGCACTATGGGCAAAAAGTCGCAAAGTGCGGCATTTTTACATTTTTTTTTGTTCAGAATCATTAAATTGACTTTATTTTTTGAATTAGAATACTTAAAGAATACTGAAACATATTTTTACAACATTTTTAGACTTCGTTGGTAATTTTTTATTCGCCCATATTTAAAGACTATGGTCTGGACCCTCTAAAAAAAAAATTAGTGGGAAAATTTGTGATTTTTTCTGTCAATTTTATATTCAAATATTAAATCAAACAAAAAAGCATGAATATGGAATTTAATCGTCAAGGTATGTAATATTAATTATTGGCACTAAATTTGTAGTACATGTGATATATTGTCCAATCGTGCAATGTGTTGTTGGTATGTTTTTAGGCCGCTGCTAACAAATGTATCTGTGTTTCTGTGGAGTGTAACTAGTGCGTCTAGGCCGGTCGAGGCAATATTAAAGCTGAATGTTATTAACCAAACTGTTAACAATCAAATAGTGATAAACATTGTTGCCCGTTTTTGCACGATTTACGGCAAAACTCAATGTTGCAGTTGTATTTACGTCTTATTTTTCAACGATGCTTGATTTTTGGAGCAAAAACAACCGCCAACAAACTGCTGTGAAGCAGTTTGTTTTGCAAAATATCGATGAAAATGAATTAAGTGATGTTCAGGAAATCTTAATAAAAGATAAGCTTATTCAGTTTTACGGATTGAATAACACTAATTTACGAAAATGCAACAGAAAAGCCTGCGCAATGGCTTGCATCCTCGTTCATAAATGAGTTTCTTAAGATGATGTTCCACGCGTAAAGTCTGGCGTAAACGATTGACGTATACCTAGGCAGGACCAAGGTTAAAGTGAAAATTAGCATTTGAACTAGTCTATGAAACAGAAAAGTCAATGCTATTGTTGCATGACGTTTTGAAAAGTTTTTATATAATTTTATTTATTTGGACGTTGACGTACTAACAGCAGTACCATCAAGTGGCCCAGCGATACCAAGCACGGGCTTGTTTACGCGCGGACAAAACAAAATAAATTTGTAAACAGCATGCATTAAACGAAAACCGCGAATGAATATTAGAAGTCGCTGGACAGCTAATTAAATTATATTAAAAATATGTTAGAATATATGTATAATAAGATAAATAACAATTAAATACTCGATAAATAAGCTAATAATAAGGTTTTAAGCAAAGGAATAGATTTACTAGAGCAAACTACGTTATTGAGATTATTATAGTTCACACACAGAATACGGAAGGGATTATGGCAAGCAAAGTTAGTAGATCTACGTGAAATGAGCAGAGGAAGAAAATTCCTAGTGATCCTGACAGGAACTGCAAAACTAATTTGACTTAACAGCTCCAAAGAGTCTATTTCACCATTAATTAGTCTCTGTATAAAAACAGCACCTTGCATAGTTCTACGGTCAGAAAGAGAAGGAAGGTTTAGTAATAAAAGTCTACTTCGATATGGTGGTAATCTAATATTAGGATTCCAATTTAAACTACGAAGAGCAAATAATAAGAATTGTTTCTGCACCGATTCAATCCTATCTTGATAAACCCTGTACTGGGGATTCCAGACAAGAGATCCGTACTCAAGGATAGGACGAACCAGTGAGACGTATAAAGTCTTAGTGATGTAGGGATCATTAAACTCTTTCGACCAGCGTTTTATAAATCCCAAAACACCCATGGCCCTATTTACAGCAGACAGAATATGTTTATCGAATTTTAGTTTTGCATCAAGCAGAACCCCTAAGTCATTCACACCTTCAATTCGCTCAAGAGGAGTATCATATAACATATAGTTATTTAACTGGGAAGAACCCCTACAAAAGGTCATAAACTTACACTTATTGCAGTTCAGATGTAACATATTTACTCTGCACCAAGATTCTAGACGATTAAGGTCACATTGTAACAGTGAGCTCGCAAGACTATCATTAAATGTCAGGCAAAGCTTAACGTCATCGGCGTACATAAGTACACGGAATGCTCAATAACAGAAGGAAGATCATTTATGAACAAAGTGAACAATAGAGGACCCAAATGACTGCCCTGGGGCACACCAGAAGTGACTTGAACACATTTAGATACAAAACCATTAAAATAAACATTCTGAATTCTGTTGGAAAGGTATGAGGATATCCACTCAATTAGGCTATGAGGAAACCCTAAAACATTGCTTATACAGTAAAAGGTGATGATTAACAGAGTCAAAAGCTTTACTAAAATCGGTATAAATGACATCCGTTTGCATTTTATTCTCGAATCCTTTAATTACAATAGAAGAGAACTCCAATAAGTTAGTAGAAGTGGATCTAGACTTCACAAACCCATGTTGGTAAGGTAAAATTATAGATTTACACAGATGTTGCAGTTGAGAAGTTATAATTTTTCAAATGCTTTCGGAATCGCAGACAATTTAGATATACCGCGATAATTTTGAACTTTAGATTTGCTCCCTTTTTAAGGATAGGTATAATGTATGATTTTTTCCAGATTTTAGGAAAAGAACATGAGTTAACGGATAATTCAAACAATTTAAAAGCGGTTTACAGATACTACCAGCACAATACCTTAGCACACAACTAGGTACTCCATCCGACCAGCCGAAAAACAGGTTTTATAGCCAATAGTTCCGTTAAAATAGAGCTTTCAGTAATTAAAGGACCAAAAATACAATTAGATGAATTTAACTGATAAGGATAAGAAAAGGAATTTTGAGAACTTGGGACAGAATATGTCGTTTGGAAAAAGTCCGCAAATAAATCGGCAACATCATGACCATTAGATACTGTCATATTTTCCAAAGACATAAATGCTGGTGATGACGCGGATCTACGCTTCGAGTTAACGAAGTCGTAAAATCGCTTTGGATCACGCTGAAATCTTATTCTGCACCTACTCAAATAATTATTATAACACTCATTGTTATGAGTGCGAAAAGCAGCTTGTGCAACAGAATAACGCAGAAAATCAAAGGAAGAGCCAGTTCCTTTGAATTTTTGTAAAGTCTCGACTTACGATTTTTAAATTCGATAATTTCTTGGTAAACCATAAGGGTTTATCAGACAAATGTGGAATACTTGATGCACACAAGCATCAAATAGCGAGTTTAAAGTAGAATAAAAAAATTCCACCGCTATATCCAAGTTTGTAAACAAAGAAAGTTGGGACCAGTCAGTTCGAGATATAAGCAGAGAAAGTTTCTCAAAATCGGTTTTCCGAAAACAACGAGAAAGCTCACCACAACGTACACTCGATTCTGACGCAATAAATGGGAACTCCAACGTAATTTCTAAAGTGGGATGGTAAGGGTCTTCAGGGAAGATATAGGAGATATTCTCGATAGAGAACATGAATCTGGGTCTAAAACAAAAATAAGATCTAGAGACCTGTTTAAGCAATTTGGAATATCATTAATCTGAGACAATGATACCCCGAAGAGACTATCAATAAAAACATGGGATACAGAGGGGGAAAGTCCATTTATATTCTCGGCTGAAAGCCATGACACCCCAGCTATATTAAAATCACCAAGGACAATAAAGTGATCCCGATCAGAAAGCATATTAGAAATGTCATTAATAATAGAAAAATGAGCTAAATATAAAGCATCATCTGAAGCAGGAGGGATATATGAGCAAGAAATAAAAATGTTTAAACTACCAAAGGATAATCTAACAGCCACTAGCTCAATGTCAGAAGTGTGATCAATCAATTCTGAATTTAATTGAGCATCTACTGCGATTAAAACCCCACCACCGCGACGTACCTTGCGGTCACGTCTGTATACGGAAAATCTACTAGAAAAGATTTCCGTATCAAGGATGTCATTTTTTAACCACGTTTCAGTAAAGGCAATGACATTGAAAGGGAAAGATACACTATTTAAATATAAGTCAGTAAGTTTACTACAAATACCTCTTACATTCTGATAGCCAAGAAGTAAAGAGGATGTTAGTTTTGAACTGACAGACATAGAAGAAGGCTTTGCAATCAAATTCTTGCCACTACCAGGAAGAGAAACCGGAGACCGATTTTTCTTTTCGCAACAAATTCTTTAACTAATAGGTGTTCCGGCCAAAACTCTTTACTGCACATCATGCTAAATTGTTCAGCCGGAACACTTATTTTAAAAGACGAAATCTCTCGTTCATACGAGAAATTAAATTTATCTACTTTAACCCTGGCTTGGGATTTGGACTTAATATAAGCCCGAACATCATCAGATGTCGTATCAGGGAAAGCCTTGAAACGAAAATCTGCTTAAGAGGCGGCACTGCAACTAATGTATTGCGGACAACAGAGGTAGGAGCTGGAGGCGATTCTTGTATCGTTACAGCACTAACGATCTCAACAGAGGATGGTGATGGTTGAATTTCTTCAACCGTCTCCATCTCAGTCGGCAACAAAATCGAAGCCGGAGCCGGCGACTCCAATCTTAATGACGTAATGTCATGATCTGGAACATCCAGAGCTACCGAAGGTTGAGGGGACGGAGAACTAAACGACATTAATTCCCCAGCAGGTGGTACAGATAAGCTTGGAACATCAACTGGGACAGAAAGCTCGATTGGGGTAATCGACAGACGCGTATTGGCCTTTTTACGCTTCGGAGACTCGGTCAAGAGCTTCATACTCTTAAACCCAGAATCCAAAGCAGAAAAGCTATCGGAGAGTTTTTTAAAGCCCGCCAATATATCTTTAAAACCAGTTCGCGTCTGCCGTATAAACCCAGCAATATCGCGTTCAGAGTCCCTACAATGTTCACAAGTCCATCTCAATCCAGACTTGGCAGAAATCAAATCAACAATACGGCCGTTAAAGCCAGCACATTTTTCATGTGCAACGTTGTCGCATAACCAGCAACAAACAAAACCCATTTTGGCACCAACTGGCACCCGGCATTTCTTGTTATAGCAGACCAACATGTTGCTAAAACAAAGATTATTAAACCAATTAAAAAAAACAAAAAAAAGAAATAAATCAAAATAGGTAAATTATTTGCAAACTAATATGATCTGTACTTACGAAGAGCACAAAACACAGAGAGTATGCACAGGTCGAGCGAGACGCAAGATAGGTAGGCAACTACAACACCAAGAGAGGGAGAGTTACTATTCTAAAGAGCGTTGAGAGCACAAAGCACAAGCACTGAGAGTAAAGCGCGGGTCGAGCGAGACGCAAGATAGACGATAGCCAACAACAACACCAAGAGAGGGAGAGTTAACTATTGTAACAGCGTTGAGCGCAAAGAAAAGCAAGTGAAAAAAGAAGAGCGCGAAAGTAAACAAAAATACAAAAACAAAGTGCAGCGGCAACGAAAACAGAATTGTTTTGCTAACAAAGCAAAGCAAAGTTTGACCACACAATTTGTTGTTATATTTTTAGAAAAATGATAATAATTTACTAAATACACGAAAGCACACAGCGATTTAACGATCTGTAGTTAAATACAAGTGAGAGAGTAAAATTAATGTTATAATAATTGTAAATAAATATGAAATTTAATGAAAAATCACAAATTTAAGAGGGAAGAAAAAAAAACACGTCCGACTGCGAATGCGAGAGCGAGCGAATTGCTACATAATGTGAGTTTGAGGTATGCCCATCAAAAGTTAAAGTAGGTACTTGATGTATTTATACGTTAATACTTATAAGTGGTATCCAATGTCTCAAATTTTGCATAAAGTACTAGTACATTGGCACCAAAAATATGGAAACCTCCGTACTTCTTCTAAGGGCTCTCCGTGAAAATGTGTCAGAAGAGCGCAAAAAATTGTACAAACTCGATATGTTTTCTCATGCAAGGAAAAACAGCCGCCTGAATACTATATCATATGTGTTTAATAGAGCATTGGATTCCTCTGACCCACTGCTTTCAACTGTAAATCTAAAGGAAGGCCAAAGATTAAACTATAAAAAAGCCTACCAAGAGATGTTATAGCTCTTTTGGAATCTCCTGATATTGAGCCTCCAATAACATGGGCATGTGTAGACAATAATGATAATCAGGTAGAAGAAGGCGGAGATAATGAACTCGAAATTCAGGCAAAGTTCCCTGGAGTTGGAGGAATAGCTTTGTGAAGAATAAATTAATAACTGGGCACCAAGGTGTGGAGTCACAAAACATAATATCGGGCTCTAATTAATTTTTGATTTAATTTTGCATGGATCCAAATCAAATTTAAAATGCGAATTTGCTAAAAATATATTAATTTAATAAATGTAGTTTAATTTTATTAAATATATTACATTAAAATATTTTAAAACAAATTTTTAGAAAAAAAAAAACGAAAATTATAACCTAATGGAAAGGTGGGCGGGAAGAAAGGCGTAGTCCAATGGAAAAAAGAAAAAATCCGAAATTCGATATTTATTTTTTAGGTATATGTACAAAGTTTCATGTTTCTTCAAAAATGGTAAAAATGCCGCAATTCGGGACTTTTTGCCCACAGTGCACTGTGGAAACTATAAGAAGGCTCGATTAACCCATCCTTCAGCAATTGGTCGACCTGTTCGTCGATGATCCTTCGCATGGCTGGGTTCTTAGGAAAATAACGCTGTTTGATAGGTCGCTCGTCTCGCAGTGTTATAGTGTGTTCCGGTTACCCCCTATCATTCCGTCGAACTTGGGGAGTTGCTCCTGTAAGAAGCCCTGAAGGCTTGGCGCAATGTCTGCAGGCCATGGGGAAGGTCCTTGTTCGTCTGGGTCGGATCCCATCTCGAGGGCTGGAGCGAGGGCTCAGCGAGACGAATTCGCGAATCAGTCAATGTGTTCTCGGGGGTACTTAGTCGCGCTGCCAACTCTTCATGAAACTCGTGGTGGCACCGGTATCCACAGTTCCCTCGGTGGGCATACCTTCGATCTGGATCCTGGCCACGATTCTCCCACCGGTTAGATATATCGTGGGGGTTACTGGCGGGTCGTGGTGTCCATCGTCCTCTGCTCCTCCCGTCGGGGTAGAGGACGATGACCGTTTCCCGTCCCGTTGCTCCGACAGCAATGGATCGTGCGTATATCCCGTTTGCCACAGTCCCAACAGAATATCACGGCCGGATTCTGACATACGGCCTGTAGATGTCCTGGTTCCGCGCATCGTCGGCAAACCCGGGCTACATCCGGCACTGAAGATTGTCCTGCGGGAGTGTTCCGAACGGATGGTTGGCGGGGCCTGTCCTCGGGTGGTCCTCGGAAAGGGTTATGCCAAGTCGGTGGAGTCTGGGTTGGTGGATATGCCTCGCGGCGGGACGGTGCCGGGTGTGAAATGGCAGTCGCCGTCGCCAGTGAGGTCCGTGGCTGGATACGATCCTGGATGTATTCGAACTCCGTGGCTAACTGGATCAGTTGGTGGAGACTTATGATCTCGTGTCGACGGGCGTAGTACTGGTATTCGGGGCGGGCGTTGTCGTAGATTTGGTCCAACTCTTGCGTCGTGCTGTAATCAGCATGGTGCATGAGGAACCCAATTTCCATGACATAATCCTTGAAGGATTCGTTTTCTCGTTGCTTACGATCGCGGATGTTATCTTCTAACCTTTCGAAATACCGCGTGGGCAAGAAAAACCCGATAAATTCCTTACGGAACTCCGACCAAGGGACTGCGCTCAGCCCACTGGTTCGGAACCAACGTGCGGCACGATCCACCAAGCCTTCGGCCATACTCCTTGGCAATGCATCGACCGAGATCCCATATGCCTGAGCCCGTTCCTCCAATGCCTCGACAAAAACCAACGGATCACCCTGAAACGGGGAACGCGGCGTGGGTGAAATGGTTCTGAGCGTGTAATCACACTGGCCCAATCACACTGTACACGCTGTTCCGGCGTCGACTGTAGTAGTTTGTAGTCACACTACTACAGCTAACGGGAAGAAATTGGGGGTTCGTGCGAATAGTATGAAACGTAGCACGCGGCGTGGGTGGAATGATTGTGAGTGTGTAATCACACTGGCACAGCCGCACTATCCACACTAATCCAGCGTCGACTTTAGTACTGGTAGTCTCACTGTTACCGCGAACGGGCACTTTGCTTTGCACGAGCACTACGGAAAACGAGGTACACAGTATGAGTGAGACAAATGCTGGCGTGTGATCACACTGGCACAGTCACACTGTACACACCGTAGGTAAAAACGCCTACTTACTAGGGATTTTAGTTGCTTTGGCCGAC
Source organism: Drosophila sulfurigaster albostrigata (assembly GCF_023558435.1). Lineage (NCBI taxonomy): Eukaryota > Metazoa > Arthropoda > Insecta > Diptera > Drosophilidae > Drosophila > Drosophila sulfurigaster. The sequence goes on from NC_084882.1 coordinate 2,723,564, forward strand.
AATTTGGTATATTATGCCGTCTATGGTATATTTTGAATCTGGTACTATATCAATATAACAAATATACAATTTTGTATATTTTTAGTATTTTCGAATTTTCGGTATATTTAAAAAAATACCGCAACATTTTTTTTATTCAAAATGGGTAGCGAGTATCTCACAGTCGAGCACACTCGACTGTAACTTTCTTACTTGTTTGAATGTGGCACTATATCGATATACCAAATATACCGTTATGTATATTTTTGTAGTATTTTCGGTATATTTTGAAAATAATACCGCAGTATTTTGCTTTCATTCAAAATGGGTAGCGAGTATCTCACAATCGAGCACACTCGACTGAAGCTATAAAGTTTTCCAGACTTTTGCAAATAGAGTCTTGATTTTAGTATTTGTGTGGGGGGGCGTCTTCAGATAAATAAATCAACCCTTTAGAAATTTGAACTCTACAATTACTTTTATTACACTTGAAAATACACTTGTTTGTGAATATGCAAAAAGCACTAAAAGTGGGCAGGGTGAGCAACATGAGGAGAAACTAGATCAGTGTGACTGCGCGTGTGACAAGGTCACACTCACACTTTGTCACTATCGATATCAATCGATCGCGACCATACTGTCAGCTGTTTTGAGTGGTCACACCTGCCATCATCTGGCATCAACATCCTCCCCCCTTACAATGAGTTGCAAACGGTTTTATTGTCCACATGGACCGGACAGAATCCAACCCAATGTGGAGTTCTGGGCCATTGGCAAACCGTTGGTGCTCGGCAGGATGCCAGGTTGAATGATGTAAGGATACACATCAGTGCCGAGCACCAGAGACACCATTTATGGCTGGAACCAGCGTTCGTCGGCAAAAGTAATGCTGCGCAACTGCTCCAAGTTCTCACCATCGAAAGGTCGGAGGTGGGTGCGGGGGCAAAGCAAACATCGACGGAAGTCGGATGTCCGTGAGCGGATGATCGCCATCCATACGCCCTCCGTACCAACGCGGCAACTTTATGCGCTGGAATAAACGCTCAGAAATAAAAGTCGCTTCGAACCCCGAGTCGATTAGTGCTCGTGCGGTGTATGTAGTACCTAGATGCCATACATTGACAACCGCCGTGCCGAGAAGGATGTTCTGAGCGTTAATGGCAAAGTAATTTTGCACATTTGTTGCCGATTGATTCGGAGTGGACTGTATGTTGGGAAGTGTGGCTGAAGTCGAAGAGGAAGAGGCATCATTGTGGGCACTGTCGCCCCGATGGAGAAGAGTGTGGTGCCGCCTCTTGCATGTCAAGCAATTGTGCGCACTCGTACACTCTCGGAGTTGGTGACCTCTTGCAAAACAATTCAAGCAGAGGCTCTTCTGTTTGATGTAGGTCATCCAATCATTGACCGACATCTCAAGGAAGCTGGGACAGACCCGGTCAGGGTGGTTCTCTTTTGAGCACAAGTCACACGAGTAACTCGGGCCTTGAAAGAGTTAACTCGCTTTGAACTCTGCTGTGGACGGGATGGTCCAGCGGTAGAGTTCTGCGAGTTGAAAGTTTGCTTCACGTCCTCAACAGCCTCGAGTGTACGATAACGCTCGTTGAGGAACGTGCTCATGTCCTGCCATGAGGGAATCTTGGACTTGTCTATCAATGATTGCTCCCATAGTGAGAGTGTAAGTTTGGGGAGCTTGGATCAGCAAAGAAAGACCAGGATGCAATCGGCGAAAGGACTAGAGACTGAAATGTCTGAGTGGTCAAGAGTGGTCAAGCACCGCTGAATCGTGCCATGCAGCTGCTTTATCGCTGCACCCGACTCTTGCGAAACCGTGGACAGGTTGAAGAGTGAGAGATCTCATTGGCCTCATCTGCAGTTTTTGAATTGAGATGGAATAGTCTCTCAACCGGAGTCAACCTCGGATTGTTGACGTAGATGGCCGTGAAAAGATCACGGAAGGTCGGCCACCGCAAGTAATCCCCACGGAATACATCGGTGTCAACTGGAGGGAGCCGGCAGCCATTGGAGTACACAGGAGGAGCGGATGCTTCACTCCTGGTTGATTCGGATACTTGGAACGGCTAGTTGCCTGACTATGTGGAGCAATTGGAGGTTTAGGACAGAGTCTTTGCCGACGAAGAAGCAGACGGCGACGGACGATCAACTTTGACTCGGAGTTGAGCGGCAGGAGTGGCGGATTTGGACCCCGAAGGAGCGGGCGAAGCGGACGACAGGCGACGAGCTGTGGTCGGAAGCTTTAATGAAAGTTGAGAGTCTTTTTCACTCTTTTGGCTTTTGGACATACTATGCTTCGGCAGTCATTTTAGAGTCTTTTTCTCGACAAAAAAACTCAAAATAAATCGGACAGCCGAAAGCAAGCACAAAATAGAGAGGAACTTCGGCTGTCACAGGATAGTGAAGAAGGACGACACAAAAAATAGACGGAAATATATATGGAATGGATATGGAATATATGTTTGGATATGTGTGTAAGTGTCGTGTATAAATGGATAAGTGTATGTATGTGTGTCGTATGAGTGTAGCGGATCCTCGCGCGTTTGTTTCTAATAGCGTGCCAACTTGCTTGTTATTTAGAATAAAACAACACGAAGAACTTGCATACACTAGAGTGTGTTAAAAAGCAGACGAAACGCGAAACGACAGAAATGTAACAAAGTACATACAACAACGGCCAAAACGGAAAATATAAGCGAACTCTTTTAAACTGTATAGATACTTACACATACATATACAAATAAGGATATATATATATATATATATACTGTGAAACGTTATACACAAGATAGAAAAGATAGCGGAAAAAATGCCGGTGGGACGCTTTTGTACTTATATATATGCTGTGTCACATATATATAAGGTACGAGGAAAAAAAGAATGGCGCGAACACGACACTTGCTCAAAAAATGTATGGAGAAAAAAAAATGTATTACTTATCTTGAAAAAACCAATTGCTTGCTGGGGTTGAGCGATGGAATCCGGCTCGAAGGACCAAAATGTGTAGGGGGCGTCTTCAGATAAATAAATCAACATTTTTGAAATTTGAACTTTACAATTGCTTTTATTGCACTTGAAAATACACTTGTTTGTGCCGGTCAGCGAAAGTTGAACATATGTGAATATGCGAAAAGCACTAAAAGTGGGCAGGGTGACCAACATGAGGAGAAACTAGATCAGTGTGACTGTGCGTGTGACCTTGTCACTATCGATATCAATCGATCGCGACCACACTGTCAACTGTTTTGAGTGGTCACACCTGCCCTCATCTGGCATCAACAGTATTTATTTATTTTTGGTCGCAATCAGAGAGAAAATATCGAAATTATAAATAAAAAATACTTTTGTTGGGAAAATTGACTACTTTCTAGAGGTCTTAGTTAGTTTGACTGACAATCTGGTACATTTTGGGTATCTCACAGTCAAGCACACTTGACTGTAGGTCTCTTACTTATTTGACTTTGTGTTAAAGAGATCTGGGATACGGATAATGTCTGGTATGTATAGGTCTGTCAGTATTGATTCGTATTTCTCCAACAACTTTTGTAGAGTATGTCAATTTTTAGTCAGATTCTACGAACAGTGTTTTATATATGTGAGAGATATTCAGGCATGCTCCGGTATTCACTTTTCGTTTTCGTTTTTGGGTAAAAACCGAGATTTTCGTCTTTAGGTTCTCCAGTTTTCACAAGTTTTTGTTCATCGTTTTGCTATCGGAACGTTTCGTTTTTTACTGCCGGAACAGCTGACTTGTGTTTTGGTCAGAAGTAAACATCGCGAAAAAATGCCTTTCGTATGTCCAATTTGCTGCGTGGATAGGACTCACATAAGGATAATTTTGTCCTCCATAGATGACTTAAGCTTCCCCTGAAAGAAATATAATTTGCCTTTTGTCTTTTTAGCAAATAAAGATTTAAAACTTTCTTTAAAAAAAAATCCGTTGTACGACAATCACCTGTTCCCCACAAAAAAGGGATGTCACCTTTTTAATGGATTTCATTCCGATGTTTTCAACAATTTTTTTTATAAAATTTTAGCACTTAAGTAATTAAATTAAATAAATTCATTTTTAAAAACATATTTTACCCAACTTCAACAAATTCAAACAACATGATCAATTCGAACCGTCGTCAAATGCAGACGTGTATTTATTGTGCTCCGGCAAAAAATATTCAATAAAATCACATAAGTGCAGTGACTGGTTTAAAAAAAAAAATCTACAATAACGCTAAAGACGCTCTTTGCGATGAAATCGCTAATGTTTATATTGATTGATTAACTAATTAATGTAAATCATAACAATTAAAACTCTAACTAATCAATCTCGATTACAATGAGTCAAAACGACATTCGTACACAACGTCACCGTGAGAAAGACGAGAGACGGCTCTCACAACAAAGAAACAACGGGTACTTCTCTTTTAAGGCGACCGAAAATAATGCAAGCTCTGATCAAGTGCGGTCAATTACCCCCAACTCGACCGAATTCTTAAACGTATAGAGTAATAGAGCGCGCTAGTTACCAGTCCAGTGGCCGAGGGAGTCTCATTTGCGAGAGAATTCTGTAATATGTTAGAAATACTCACAAATAAAAGCACTGTGCTGTTTGGAGAACAGAATAAGACTGACTATTTCGTCAGTGGCAATTTATTACAAAAGGCCTGAACATGTGTGTGTATGTGTATCGTCAGAGTTGCATAGAGTAGGCTTGGAGTTGCATAGAGTAGGCTTGGAGTTTCCGGATCGGCATTATTCCATGTGGCCGGAGAGAGGGGGCATGGTAACTCGCTCATGCTCTCCCTCGCTACCATCGATGTCTCTGCAGTATAAGAGCGCAGTAACCAGCACCGTAATTTCGCTAACAACGTCAACCGTAACAACAACATCAACCGCAACAAACAGAACAAAAAAGCAATGAACATATTAAGCCAGACTGATATGGATCGCTACATTCAAATTAAAAGAAAGATAAGCCCTCTAAATTCTCAACGCAAAATAACCCGTGGCATTGCTAGCCTAGTTGCAGTAGAAACGGACATGAACTCGAACCGATTTAAAATCTTGGCAGACGCCTATGAGGTTGAGGCGGCCGAATCTACTGAAGTCGAGAAAAGGAAGCCAAAGCCTACGACTATTTATATACGAGAAAAAAGTTCCAATGTTCTCGCCAACAAAATTATAGAGCTTATTGGCAAGGATAACTTCCACATAATACCCCATGTAAAGGGCAACATTCACGAAACAAAAGTTCAAACAAATTACAGAGTATTATCGAAATATCTTACCGATAATAAAAATAACTTTTACACGTATCAGCTTAAAAGCAGTAAAGGCCTGCAAGGGTATAGAATCCGAAGTAACGCTTGCAGAGGTAACAAAGGCACTACAAGAGAAGGGATTTAGCGCAAAGACAGTCTTCAATATCCTTAACAGGGATAGAAAGCCGCAGCCACTCTTTAAGGTTGAGCTCGAGCCAGAAATTAAGGCCCTGAAGAAATACGAAGTGCACCCTATATACAATCTTCAGTTCCTGCTGCACCGCCGAATTACAGTTGAGGAACCGCACAAACGCAATGGTCCGGAACGATGTGCGAACTGCCAAGAATATGGCTATACAAGGTCATACTGTAAACTGCTCCCGGTGTGTGTAGTTTGTGGAGAGCTTCATGACTCCGCACAATGCCCAGCGAGCAAAGATGACAGTAACTCGAAAAAGTGCGACAACTGCGGTGGCAATCACACTGCTAACTATAGAGGTTGCCCAGTTTATAAGGATCTAAGAAGCCGCATCAGAAAGGAATTACCGCCCGCACCCAAAATAAAACGTTGAAAGTCTCAAGATCAAACCCTGAAGTCTTCTTCTCGACTGCAGGCAGATCCTCACTAGGACCTATTAACTCTGACAAAAGTGTGACATACGCAAGCGCTTTAAAATCAGGACCGGTTACCCCTGCCCCAAAAAGTTCATTTTTGCAATCAGCATACCTAGAACCGAACATTGCTCAGCAGTATCAATCGCCGGAGCAGTCAAATAGCAACTTCGAAGCTATGATATGCAGCTTACAACAAAGCCTAACAGAATTTATGTCATTTATGCGGACAACTATGCAAGATTTAATGCGAAACCAAAATCTATTGATTCAAATGCTGGTTACACAACAATCCAAATAATGACTCCCCTACGGATCTCTACGTGGAACGCTAACGGCGTTTCGCAGCATAAACTTGAGTTAGCTCAATTCCTACTCGACAATCAAATCGACGTAATGCTGCTTTCAGAAACACACCTTACAAACAAATACAATTTTCAACTACAAGGATATTCTTTCTACGGAACAAATCATCCAGATGGTAAAGCACATGGTGGGACTAGAATTCTAATCAGAAGCCGTATAAGCACTACTATCATATCAAATTTGCTAAAAACTACCTACAGGCCACATCTATAAATATACAATTAATTACTGACAATCAACTTACACTAGCCGCCGTTTACTGCCCCTCTCGCTTCACTATAGCTGAAGATGAGTTTATGCAGTTTTTCAACTCACTAGGAGACCACTTCATAGCAGCAGGAGACTACAATGCCAAGCACTCACACTGGGGATCTCGTCTCGTGACTCCAAATGGAAAGCAGCTCTACAATGCCATTATCAACGCCAAGAACAAGCTCGACTATGTTTCTCTTGGCACACCAACATACTGGCCGGCAGACCCAAAGAAACTACCCGATTTAATAGACTTTGCGGTTACCAAAAACATTCCAAAAAATCTGATAAGCGCCGAATGCCTTTCGGATCTTTCATCTGATCACTCGCCTATACTGTTTATTCTACTCCGGCATCCAGGAACATTGGAACAATCACTAAAATTGACCTCACAGAAAACCATACACACACAGATAATATACAGAAAGTATTATATATTAGCTCACACATTGAGCTAACTCCCCATCTCAACAATTAAGCCGACGTAGAAACCGTGATGCCTATTAGAAATCCCACAGGAGGCTGGGCGCGTAGCGATGCAGACAGAGCCAGCACGTTTGCCAACCATCTTAAAAATGTATTCCAACCAAATCCTGCAACGAGTGCGTTTACTTTGCCGACTTTCCCAAATGAGCCTCAGCTTCAACATGAGCCAATCGAATTTCGCCCAAATGAAATCGTTAGAATCATCAAAAATCAACTGAATCCGAAAAATCCCCGGGCTGCGACCACATAACTCCCAAAATGATCATCGAGCTCCCATATTGCGCCGCTTGCACTATCACCCTGCTTTTCAATGCCATCGCAAAACTTGGCTACTATCCATTGAGATGGAAAAAGTCAATTATAATAATGATAGCAAAGCCGGGAAAAGACCACACAATCCCCACGTCGTATAGACCTATAAGCCTACTTTCATGCTTATCTAAACTCTTTGAAAAATGCGTTTTGACTCGGATAAACATATACCTAAGACTCCAGGAAGGAATCCCGTCACATCAATTTGGGTTTCGTGAAAAGCACGGAACAATTGAGCAGGTCAACCGGATAACATCAGAAATTCGGTACGCGTTCGAAAAACGAGACTACTGTACTGCCATATTTTTAGATGTCTCTCAAGCATTTGATAGAGTCTGACTGGAAGGTCTTATGTACAAGATCAAGACAATGCTCCCCAACAACACCCATAAGCTTTTAGAATCTTACCTTTACGACAGAAAATTTGTTGTGAGATGCAACACTGCTATATCTGATGATTTCATTGTTGGAGCTGGAGTTCCTCAAGGTAGTGTGCTAGGGCCAACACTATACGTGCTCTACACAGCAGACATCCCGACAAGCACACGAATAACAACATCTACGTTTGCTGATGATGCAGCTGTTCTTAGCCGCTCAAAATGCCCGAGGAAAGCAACTGCGCAGCTAACTCTTCATATGGTCGATGTTGAAAAATAGCTATCAGATTGGCGAATTAGAGTGAACGAACAAAAATACAAGCACGTTACATTCATCCAAAACAGGCAAAACTGCCCGCCGCTAACGTTAAACAACAACTACTCCCGCAAGCAAACGAAGATACATATTGTGACGAACACCACGATGTTCTACTCTTCTAGGCCTACTCTGTCTAGCTAACTTGCCGGCTCAGTTCAGGGCTGGGGTGGGTCTTTCGCTTCGACTGGGTAGTAAGTCATCATAAATTAAAGTGTAGACAGAGTGTAATACTTGGGGAGAGGGAAAGTACTCATTTCGCATCAACCTTAACGCTCGCATAACCAGTGCCCAATTAAAATCAAAAGTTTAACACATCATTGTTTTCTTCTCCATGTGATACATTATTTTAATAAACATTCTTCATATTGTTAAAAAAAAGTTATCTCTAATGAACAATAGTGCTTGATTAATTGAGCTTTTATTTATCGTTACGTTAATTTGTTTTGTTTAAACGTTTGCCTTCATGACTTAATAATACGAAAAATATGTAACCAACACGGACCAACACGGAATCGAGAGCCTCACAATCACAACCCCAATCAACTATGATTACAGACACGGCTATGCCGTACTTACGCACTTTCCATCGATGTTAGCAGGCCTGATAACTGATGAATCCGTCGTAGCATATATGATTGTTGATGATAGCTGTTAAAGATGATAAAGTGTTATGATTATAAGGCTATCGAATCCCTATGTACCCCATGTTGGCTGTATAAAAGTCGAAAAAAATGAGGTAGTTGATTTGACAAGTACTAATTACAGGTAGGCGAGGACCGCAATGTGCAACACCTATTCCACTCTATGGAGGGTCTAGCGTCTGCAATTGCCAGCAGTATGACCAATTAGCTGCATAAAATAACATTTTTACCGCAAGGTCTATACAGATTGACACTACTTACCAATCAGTGGCAAAGATTATAGAGAAAATTCAGCAATTTCAATTTCTCTAATAGAGACGGCCACTCCAGGTTGGCGACGAAAGGAAACCTTGGATGCCAAAAGTGTTGGTATTCTTTTCTTATTTACAGTACTATTTTATCTTAATTTTTCCTTTTTTTTTTTTTAAATTGTCTGAAGTTGAAAAAGTGAAGATGGCTGCCCTTAGTGAGTGCTCAATGCACCTCTGTGTGGATCAATAAAATTCTCCTCGTTCGATAGACTCAACAGAGGTCTAACAGTTGAGCTATGATAAGTAGAGTTGCCAACTTAATTAAGGCTTTGGCGCATCAGCTGATGCTTTGATTTTGTGACAATCAGATGTTTTTTTGCAACTTTAATTGTCATTAGACAACTATCTCACAATATCTAGGAGTACACCACGACAGAAGACTCACATGGCGCCGGCACATTGAAGCCAAAAGAAGACACCTAAAGCTAAAAGCCAGCAGCCTTCATTGGCTTATCAACCCTCGGTCTCCCCTTAGCCTTGAATATAAAGTTCTGCTATGGGGGAATGCCAGCAATAGTAATATTGACGTAGTCCAGCGAGCTCAGTCGAAGATCTTGAGAACAATCACCGGGGCACCGTGGTACGTTCGCAAAACGAAAACATACAACGCGACTTAAACATCTTACCAGTCAATGAAGTGATCGCAGAACAGAAGGAAAAGTACTTTACCAAGCTGCTGTTGCACCCTAACCACCTGGCGAGAGGTCTAACAAGGTTCAGCAACCAATCACGTCTTCTTAGAAGAAGTTTCAATAAATAAAAGTCGAGCACACTCGACTGTAACTTTCTTACTTGTTTTAACTTGCTTTTCCATTCCACCAAAAGTATGGCAGCTTAGGCGATAACCATGAGTTATCGGACTTATCGGTCGCTCACCAAAACGAAAATTGTTGTTGCCGTCGCCAAAAATTTTATTTGCAAATTTGAGGTGGAGTCAGAAATTGGTCCTTTTAAAAGTAATTATAAGCCTAATTGATATTCTGGCGGCATAAAAAACGACGAAAAAAGATTTCTTGTTCTTCTTTGCGTTTTTTACGAATTAAGGTTGAAAACAGTTCTGGTTAGAACCAGTATTCATTCAGAAATTATGGTGTTTTCCGGAGCAAGTCTTTGTTCAGGCTCCTGCTCCTGCTCTAGGTTGAAAAGGTCGTTGTCTTGGTGGAGGTGCTGATTAGTTGGGCATGGTGTATAGCAGTCTTGAATTGCTTAAGTGGTACAGGGGTAATTGACACTTGGTAAGAAAGGGTTTCAATGATCCTGGTTGCGCAGCAAACTTTATAAATGCAATGCATTCCTTGGTTCTTTTACAGCTAAAAGACGTGGCAATATTCCACTGAGCCCCCGTAAGCATACTTTCTTAGAAGAACTTTGCCTCCACAGCTGTTCGATAACTCTTTTATTGGGTCAGAAGAATTTTCCTATACGTCAACTTGGTTAAGAATTAATGACAGCTGATGGTACACCATTTAATAGAATTCCATAATGGACGAACTACTTTAGGTTAACGACTTGATACTCGAGAGTGTTTAGATCTCTCTTATCTGCATAATAACTGTAAGACGTCTGAAAATAACTTTCCAGTTCATCGCAGAGTTGTATGATTCCACCACTGTTTCCGATTCGCCAACTTTGTACGTATTGCCAACGTAAGTTAGTTAAATCTAATTTTCAAACGGACTGACGCGCATGGCTATATTGTCTCGGCTGTTCATGCTGACCTAGAATATATATACTTTATGGAGTCGGAGAAGGCTTTTCAACCTGTTACATGAGTTCCTACATTGCTACATCGCAAAGGGTATCAAATGAACTAATATAACGCGTTAATAAAATGATATTCACTTTACAATTAAGTGAAAGTGGAAAATACCAATACGCAATTTGACAGCTATATTTGACTTTTGATGCAATCCACTGAGTTTCGATCAAATTAAAACTGAAAAGTTTTTCAACAAAAATATATTTTAGCCTTTATATTTCCTGTGATGATTCTACCAAATTGCTCCAAATAAACTTTCCATTTTTTATTTTTACATTTTAGACATCAAGTGACGGAAATCAAACGACCAGTACGCTTTCTATCAATTTAAGTAAGACCGATTCCGGAAAATTTTTATCATGTAAAGCATATAACCATGCTGTCCCATCTGATCCTTTAGAAGATGGATGGAAATTGGATATACAATGTAAGTATAACATTACTAAATGTAACAATCACAGAAGGAATTTCCGTCACTTTTATTAAAATAAATGTATCAATCACAAGAAGGTATCTTCGTCATTTTTATACCCGCTACCGGGTAGAAGGGTATTATAACTTTGTGCCGGCAGGAAATGTATGTGTCGCAATGTGAATCCTAGTAAATGTAGCACTCTGGTAATTTGGGAATTCGGGGAATTCCCCTGCTTCTGCTTTACTAGCTGATATTGAGCGAAAGCACGGCAGCAGAGGCAGAGACGCTCTGCTGCTGAGTGAGGTTCGATGGTAAGATACCAAGTGTCTTGAGTAAGACAGAGATAGCTGCATACGCTCGACTTGAGTGAGTTTATGACGTGAGCGCGTATGCTGAAATAGTCAGTTGAGCTTGGGTATTCGAACCGATCGGAACTCGCTGTGCAGCTGCGTCAATCATCAAAAGTATCAACATGGATAACATACCCTTGCCGCCGACATCAGAAGTGGGATTGGCTCACTCTACCCAAGTTTTGCCCTGACACCGCTGGAGCAGATGCATCAGCTTGGTGTACTACAGTGGACTTAATTTTTACGGATAATGCTCTCGAAGGCAGTGCGCCTGTGATTGCGTTAAGCAAAGCATTAGAAGGCAGTGCATCGCAATGGCTGTCCCAAATATGCTTCGCTGGCATCACATGGCCGCAGCTTAAGGAAATCTTCATCCAACGTTTCGTGAGCATTGAGACAACTTCTGCCATACTGATGAACATTTTGAACGGACGTCCCAAAACTGGAGAGAGTTTCGCTGAGTACGGCAGTCGCATTGTCACCCTATTGCTCTCTAAGTGGAAGGCAAAGAATTTGGAGGAGATTGCGGTATCAGTAGCGTTAGCTCACATGGCTCAAATTGATAATAAATTGTTGCGTTGGCTGTTTACAACGAATGTGACGACTCCTAATGAGCTGCAGCAGCAGCTACAGGCTTACGCTTTCAAGAAGAGTAACAACGAGGACGTCGGATATTCGACGGGTCCGGATAAAAAGAAAACAAGAATACAGTCGCAGGTGAAGTGCCATTTTTGTGGAAAAGCTGGCCACAAATATGCAGAATGCCGCTCTCGAATGGAGAAAGCATCAGCCCCAACAGAGCAGCACGGCCGGAGTGAAGGATCGATCAAAAATTAAATGTTTTAAGTGCGGTGAAAACGGACATGTGGCTTCTGTATGCCCCAAAAATCGTACTGGTGGAAACAGCAAGAGCTACGAGAAGCGAGTTGACGTTTGTACAGTAGCTCCACCAAGTGGAACAATTACCTTATCCAATGAGTCTATTCCATATTGTATTGATTCTGGAGCCGAATGTTCACTGGTCAAGGACAGTGTAGCGGATAAATTCACCGGAAAACGATTTCACAATATTGTAACTTTAAATGGCATAAGTAACGATTCAATTTGTAGCACATTGCAAGTTTTGAATAATATTAATATTAAACAATATTGTTTAGAAGTTTTATTACATATAGTTATGGACAAATATTTGAAGCATGACGTGTTGATTGGCCGTGAAGTTTTAAGCCTGGGCTTTGGTGTATCAATTGATGAAGATAAATTTTGCTTTTATAAGACAAGAAGAGTAAATGTTCTGAGTCTAGTGAAGTATGAAGAAATCATAAATTCTGATACCAATTTAAACGATTCTTATAAGACGATATTAAACAATATGTTCAGATGTCACTCTGATAGGTTTATTGACGGAATTCCAATGACTCGTGTGACGACAGGTCAATTAGAAATTAGGCTAATAGATCCACAAAAGACTGTGCAACGCCGACCTTATAGGCTTAGCGAAGATGAGAGGAAGCACGTTCGGTGCAAAATTGATGAATTGCTTACATCAAAAATTATTCGTCCCAGCTGCTCACCATTCGTTAGTCCCATGATGCTGGTTAAGTAGAAAAATTTCACAGATCGTCTTTGTGTTGATTACCGCGTTTTAAACGACAATACAATTGCCGATAAATATCCTTTGCCTCTTATTTCGGATCAAATAGCTCGTCTTCGTGGTGCAAATTACTTTTCGTGTATAGATATAACAAGTGGATTTTACCAAATCCCTGTACACCCAGATTCAATTGAGCGAACGGCCTTCGTTACACCTGATGGACAGTACGAATTCTTAACCATGCCCTTTGGTCTGAAGAACGCACCTTCTGTGTTTCAGCGTGCAATAATAAAAGCGCTGGGTCCGTTGGCACACACATTCGCAATTGTTTACATTGACGATGTTATGGTAGTAGCTAAAGCGAAAGATGAAGCGTTAGAACAACTAGAGATAGTGTTGGACACCTTAAGTAAAGCCGGATTTTCATTTAATATAAGGAAATGTTCGTTTCTTAAAACAAAAATCGAGTACCTTGTGTTTGAAATAACGAATGGAGAAATTCGGCCAGATGCATGAAAGATCCAGGCATTGATAGGGTTGCCACCTCCGGAAACCGTTACTCAATTGCGACGGTTCATTGGTTTAGCTTCTTACTTTCGACAATTCATTCCAAAATTTGCTAATTTTATCTGGTTGTCAGAACATGAACAAATACGTTTGACAATAATAGGTGTATTGTCACAGGCCCCAGTATTAACTATATTTGATACACAATATCCAATAGAATTGCACACAGATTCCAGCTCCATTGGTTACGGGGCGATATTGTTACATAAAATCGAAAATAAATGCTATGTAGTGGAGTATTATAGCAAATGTACTTCTCCGGCAGAAGCAAAATACCATTCGTACGAACTCGAGACTTTAGCAGTGGTCAATGCTATGAAGCATTTAAGGCATTATTTACAAGGTCGTAAATTTGTCGTTTACACTGATTGTAACTCTTTAAAGGCCAGTCGCACCAAAATAGAATTAACACCAAGAGTGCATAGATGGTGGGGGTTTTTTATAGTCATTTGATTTCGATCTTGAATATAGAAAAAGGGAGCGAATGGCGCATGTCGATTTCCTCTCCCGAAATCCACTGTCAGAAGGAAATAAGTGTGCGGATAAAATAATTGAGAAGCGTATTAATCTTACTGAAGTGACCGACAATTGGTTGGTGTCCGAACAGCAGCGCGATCCTGAAATAATCAATATTTCATCCAAGTTACGCAATAACGAGTTACCGGAAAATTTAAATAAAACATTTGAATTAAGAAAGGGTATATTGCATAGGAAAATACAGAGGAACAAGGTGCTTGCTGGTAATTCCAAGGGCGTTTAGGTGGGCAGTGATCAACCACGTACACGAATCTGTTATGCATTTGGGATGGGAAAAAAACATTAGATAAGGTATATGGATATTACTGGTTCGAGAATATGACCAAGTATGTACGTAGATTTGTGGAAAATTGTATCACGTGCAAACTAGCAAAACCCCCAAATGGAAAGGTCCAGGCAGAATTGCATCCAACTCCTAAGATAGAGATACCATGGCACACAGTACACATCGACATAACGGGTAAAATGAGTGTCAAAAATGACTTGAAGGAATACGTCATTGTTTTAATAGACACACTGAATATAGACACCGAAAGCTGTATTAAAGCTGTGAAATCGGTTGTGGCGCTATTTGGATTGCCAATTAGAATAATAACGGATCAAGGTCGTTGTTTTGCTGGCTCAGGCTTTCGCAATTTCTGTTCCGCTCAAAAGATTCAGCTGCATTTGATCGCTACCGGAGCTAGTAGGGCAAATGGACAGGTTGAACGCGTGATGAGCACACTTAAGACAATGCTGACAGCAGTTGAAACGAGTCAGAGATCATGGCAGGAGGCATTGGCCTCCTACGGGAAGACCCTTGGTTTCCACCGTACATAGGAATAGAGTCTTTCCGGACTTTAAACCTGCCACATAGACTTGTGAAGTGAAGAGTCACGACATCCATTCTTCCTGTGACCAATCATCCCTTGAGAAGAAAGCTAGACGTTGGATGTAAAAGCACTTTCAAGATATTTGTGGCATTGTGTGGTCCCGAAACCAATATTTGCAACTTCCAAAACAGAAAGGGGTTTACCATTGCACATTGGGATGAAAGGCCTTTATTTTGGCAAAAACCTAAAAAGTTCATGTTAATATATCAATAATGTTGCAATTATTTCAAGCTTAGAAATGTCCCTAGACATCGAAAATATTTAATTTGAATTTTATTGCGCAGCCTTCGTCTTGCACCAGCTGTTTAAAGTCAGCTGTTCTTGCCACGTTGTGCGTGCAAGCTTGCTGACTAGTAAAATTTCTTAATTTTGGCGTTGTCGTATTTTTAAACAGTTTGACTTATTAAAATACCTTAAATTGGAAAATGTTCTTCATGGTATGTAGAAAATATTTGTATAAGTTTTTAATTATATTTGTTTTTGTGTTGTCATGTTTTTAATGAAATACGTAAGCATTAGTTTTGTTGGTTCTAACCTTAAAATATTTGTGTTTCGTGGAGCATATCTAGCAAGAAACAACAGATAACAAATAACAACTTATGTGGTAGTATGAGTTATTATGTGTATATTCAGGTAGCATTTAATTAATTTGCGGGAATTTGCGGGGGGGTTAAATATTTCAATAGATACAAGCAAGGTTTCTCTTCGTCGGGGTGACTAACTAAAAATTTGGCTGGATTCAAATCGCAATGTCAAGGCCTCTTTTGACTGGGTAATTCCAAATGATTTTCCGGAAAACGATTTAGAGGTGATTAAAACAAAAAAAAAAAAAAAAAAAAAAAAAAAAAAAAAAAAAAAAAAAAAAAAAAAAAAAAATAAAAAAATCCGAAATTCACAAATAATATAAGCAGCAAATTCTCCAAGTTTCAACTTTCTAGCTTTAAAATTACGGTTATGGCCAAAATAAAGGCATTTCATCCCAATGTGCATTGTTAAAATTACTAAACTTACGTTGTTTCGCCCATATACTCTTTTCTAATTTGCATCAATATTCATCGTCACTATTATTTATTTATTTATTTGGACGTTGACGTACTAACGGCAGTACCATCAAGTGGCCCAGCGATACCAAGCACGGGCTTGTTGACGCGCGGACAAAACAAAATAAATTTGTGAACAGCATGCATTAAACGAAAACCGCGAATGAATATTAGAAGTCGCTGGACAGCTAATTAAATTATATTAAAAATATGTTAGAATATATGTATAATAAGATAAATAACAATTAAATACTCGATAAATAAGCTAATAATAAGGTTTTAAGCAAAGGAATAGATTTACTAGAGCAAACTACGTTATTGAGATTATTATAGTTCACACACAGAATACGGAAGGGATTATGGCAAGCAAAGTTAGTAGATCTACGTGAAATGAGCAGAGGAAGAAAATTCCTAGTGATCCTGACAGGAACTGCAAAACTAATTTGACTTAACAGCTCCAAAGAGTCTATTTCACCATTAATTAGTCTCTGTATAAAAACAGCACCTTGCATAGTTCTACGGTCAGAAAGAGAAGGAAGGTTTAGTAATAAAAGTCTACTTCGATACGGTGGTAATCTAATATTAGGATTCCAATTTAAACTACGAAGAGCAAATAATAAAAATTGTTTCTGCACCGATTCAATCCTATCTTGATAAACCCTATACTGGGGATTCCAGACAAGAGATCCGTACTCAAGGATAGGACGAACCAGTGAGACGTACAAAGTCTTAGTGATGTAGGGATCATTGAACTCTTTCGACCAGCGTTTTATAAATCCCAGAACACCCATGGCCCTATTTACAGCAGACAGAATATGTTTATCGAATTTTAGTTTTGCATCAAGCAAAACCCCTAAGTCATTCACACCTTCAATTCGCTCAAGAGGAGTATCATATAACATATAGTTATTTAACTGGGAAGAACCCCTACAAAAGGTCATAAACTTACACTTATTGCAGTTCAGATGTAACATATTTACTCTGCACCAAGATTCTAGACGATTAACGTCACATTGTAACAGTGAGCTCGGAAGACTATCATTAAATGTCAGGCAAAGCTTAACGTCATCGGCGTACATAAGTACACGGGAATGCACAATTACATAAGGAAGATCATTTATGAACAAAGTGAACAATAGAGGACCCAAATGACTGCCCTGTGGCACACCAGAAGTGACTTGAACACATTTAGATACAAAACCATTATAATAAACATTCTGAATTGTGTTGGAAAGGTATGAGGATATCCACTCAATTAGGCTATGAGGAAACCCTAAAACATTAAGCTTATACAGTAAAAGGTGATGATTAACAGAGTCAAAAGCCTTACTAAAATCGGTGTAAATGACATCCGTTTGCATTTTATTCTCGAATCCTTTAATTACAATGGAAGAGAACTCCAATAAGTTAGTAGAAGTGGATCTAGACTTCACAAACCCATGTTGGTAAGGTGAAATTATAGATTTACACAGATGTTGCAGTTGAGAAGTTATAATTTTTTCAAATGCTTTCGGAATCGCAGACAATTTAGATATACCGCGATAATTTTGAACTTTAGATTACTCCCTTTTTAGGATAGGTATAATTTATGATTTTTTCCAGATTTTAGGAAAAGAACATGAGTTAACGGATAATTCAAACAATTTAAAAAGCGGTTTACAGATACTACCAGCACAATACCTCAGCACACAACTAGGTACTCCATCCGGACCTGCCGAAATAATAGGTTTTATATCCAATAGTTCCGTTAAAATAGAGCTTTCAGTAATAAAAGGACCAAAAATACAATTAGATGAATTTAACTGACAAGGATAAGAAAAAGAATTTAGAGAACTTGGGACAGAATATGTCGTTTGGAAAAACGCCCCAAATAAATCGGAAACATCATGACCATTAGATACTGTCATATTCTCCAAAGACATATATGCTGGTGATGACGCGGATCTACGCTTCGAGTTAACGAAGTCGTAAAATCGCTTTGGATCTTATTCTGCACCTACTCAAATAATTATTATAACACTCATTGTTATGAGTGCGAAAAGCAGCTTGAGCAACAGAATAGCGGAGAAAATCAAAAGAAGAGCCAGTTCCTTTGAATTTTTTGTAAAGTCTCGACTTACGATTTTTTAAATTCGATTAAACGCCTCTATACCGATCTGATCTTTTTAAACACTTTTGATGTGAAGTGAAGGACAACATTGGATAATTATTGGCAAAAACTATATTAATAAAAAACTAAAAATATTATATCCATCATAGCATATTTACGATTATTCATTATAATACACTTAAAAAATACGCAATATAATTTTTTTCATTTGAGAGATAAACGCTTAACTTATCTGCGAGTATTTTACCTATATATTATTCATGGTTAGTATGATATAGAAGAATTATCAAACCATTACATTTTGTCTTGCATGGCATCTCCATTCACGTTAAAAAAAAACATAACTATACTTCTGCTGATTTGGAACTGAAGTCATGAAGGTAACGGAGTTGCCTTACCAAAAGATTAGTGCGCAGGCCTCTATAGTAGTTGATATAGAATCTGTATCAGAATAGTGGTTTGTAGTGAAATTTACATAGTGTATTGAAAATTACTTGTAACATAATGTATTCTTCTTCATAATGTAGTCTTGCAAGATCTGACCGCATACAATAACGTACTTGGCAAACCGATAAACGAGAGAATATAATTCAGAGCTCTCTCGCTCACTACCCTTCTCGCTCCAACCAACAAAATACAAAGTAGTTCTTCGATGCTCGGCCATATGAAAGAGTTATAAATAGCGAGTGTTCGAAAATAAAAAAATTAAGCTGCAGCTCATTTTTAATAAAAGCAAAATATTGTGGTATTTATTTTATAATATACTATTAATTTGGACACAAAATGCTAAATATATACTGAAGTAGGTACATATATTGATACAGTACTACATTCAAAATATACTATAGAAAGCAGGAATGATAAAGTTTGTAGATATTATTGTATGTACCAAAATTCGCGACTCTAGCTATAAAATTACACTTATTTGATTTTTGTCGATTTGCGGGGGCGGATGTGGGAGTGCCAAATATTAGAGACAAACTGGATCTGCCTGCAAACATAACAAGCGCAGTCAAAATTATATCTCTATCTCTTATAGTCTCAGATCTAGGTGTTCATTCAGACGGACGGACAGACGAGTATGGTTTTATCGTCTCGGCTGTTTACCCTGATATGTGTATACATAATATGGTCCGAGATGACTCCTTCTGGCTGTTACTACCACCCTATGGGTATCATGTATACAAATTACATTTCTATATTAGTGATCACTCAACAGTATCGCCTAGGCTGTTGTTGCTCAAAAATGGCATCTACATTTAAGTGCTATGGGTTAAATAGTCCTTCCAACCATATTAATTTAATTGCATAACTGTTTTTTTTTTGTGTATTTTGTTGGTTTCAATTTGTGTTTTAAAAAAGCCCAACGTTTTGAAATATAGTAATATTATAGATACTCGTAACTATTACTTTCTATGTCTTACATAGAATAATCGTACTTATTTATATAGTTCCCACCTGGAAGCCTAATTGTATTCTATGTTTTTAATATTTATATGTAACCATATGTCACGATGACGTATATATATATAGTTTAATGTATCCTATTCTTTGTAATTTATTTAGATATTCCTGAAGCCTACGTTCGTTTGGGTACATCGTTGGAAGCCAATGCCTTGCGAGAGGGAACTGATGTTTACTTTGATTGCTTGGTAATTGCCCATCCTCAGGTGTTTCGTATTGAATGGCGCCATAATGTAAGTATTTTCTATAGATGTAATGCTGAAGTAATGCATTGCAGGTAAAAGTCTGTTATCGATAACATAAGACAAACAAAAGCTAGGGTAGAAGGGCAGATCTACCTCTATTAGCACTCGTAATTTTAAAGATAGAGTAACAATAAAATATAATTTGGTTGCGATCATACAAAATTATATTATAACGTTGGGCATACCGGAAATGTATGCAATGGGTAGGAGACCCTCATGAAGAATATATAATCTTGATCAGCGTCGGGACGATCAACATATTAAAAAATAATTGTATACATCACTTTATATATTAAACTATTTATACCCGCTACCCATAGCGTAGAAGGGTATTATAACTTTGTGCCGGCAGGAAATTTATGTAACAGGAGGAGGCATTAACGACACATAATTTTAGTATTAATATTTCGCAAATTTATGGGACTTGCCTTTCAAATTTGTATACAACTCACTATTGAAACTAATTACGTGTGATATACAAAATTTATGTGTTACAAAAAGGCTGATGGACAGATGCCAATCAACCCGCGTAAACAAAATATATTACAATCAAGAAATTAGGATGTGTAATGACGTGAACTTAATTCTAGCCAGAGCATAAGGAATAAAGAATTAAATTGACAGAGTATTTCAAGATAAATGGGAGATAGGGATATAAACTGGCATGCTCCGGTATTCACTTTTCGTTTTCGTTTTGAAAACGAAAAAATGGGTGCTCCCGTTTTCACTTGCACAGGATTCTTTCGAATTGTAAAACGAGAAAATTTGTCTTGCCGGAATGAAAAGTAAATTCCTTTTTATACATTAAATCGGATTTTATTTGCAAAAGGAAAAAAATAGTTGACTCATTGGTTTATTCTCGTTCTTTATACCGCCAGAAGATCAATTAGGCTTGTAATTATTTTTAAAACGACTAAAAATTAAAATTAAAAATTTGATCCAGTGTTTCATATGGACAGATGAACATGACTAGAGCGTCTCGGCTGTTGACGCTGATCAACAATGTATTTATATACAGTGGATCACAGCTTATTTCAACCAGCACTAACCGACAACTTTAAATCATTATACTAGCCAAACTAAGCGATATTTTGAATTTATTTTAACGCCGAATGTTAGTTTTATGTTTTAACTTAGTCTGTGAGATCTATGTTAGGTGTTCGTGTGACAGACGGACAAACGACCATGGCTATATCTTCTCGGCTGTTGACTCTGATCAAGAATATATAATATACACTTTTTGGGGACTGAAATGCCTCCTACCTGTTACATATATTTCCTGCCGGCACAAAGTTATAATACCCTTCTACCCTTGGAGTAATTTATTTGGACGTTGACGTACTAACGGCAGTACCATCAAGTGGCCCAGCGATACCAAGCACGGGCTTGTTGACGCGCGGACAAAACAAAATAAATTTGTAAACAGCATGCATTAAACGAAAACCGCGAATAAATATTAAAAGACGCTGGACAGCTAATTAAATTAGATTAAAAATATGTTAGAATAAATGTATAATAAAATAAATAATAATTAAATACTCGATAAATAAGCTAATAATAAGGTTTTAAGCAAAGGAATAGATTTACTAGAGCAAACTACGTTATTGAGATTATTATAGTTCACACACAGAATACGGAAGGGATTATGGCAAGCAAAGTTAGTAGATCTACGTGAAATGAGCAGAGGAAGAAAATTCCTAGTGATCCTGACAGGAACTGCAAAACTAATTTGACTTAACAGCTCCAAAGAGTCTATTTCACCATTAATTAGTCTCTGTATAAAAACAGCACCTTGCATAGTTCTACGGTCAGAAAGAGAAGGTTTAGTAATAAAAGTCTACTTCGATACGGTGGTAATCTAATATTAGGATTCCAATTTAAACTACGAAGAGCAAATAATAAGAATTGTTTCTGCACCGATTCAATCCTATCTTGATAAACCCTATAATGGAGATTCCAGACAAGAGATCCGTACTCAAGGATAGGACGAACCAGTGAGACGTACAAAGTCTTAGTGATGTAGGGATCATTGAACTCTTTCGACCAGCGTTTTATAAATCCCAGAACACCCATGGCCCTATTTACAGCAGACAGAATATGTTTATCGAATTTTAGTTTTGCATCAAGCAAAACCCCTAAGTCATTCACACCTTCAATTCGCTCAAGAGGAGTATCATATAACATATAGTTATTTAACTGGGAAGAACCCCTACAAAAGGTCATAAACTTACACTTATTGCAGTTCAGATGTAACATATTTACTCTGCACCAAGATTCTAGACGATTAACGTCACATTGTAACAGTGAGCTCGGAAGACTATCATTAAATGTCAGGCAAAGCTTAACGTCATCGGCGTACATAAGTACACGGGAATGCACAATTACATAAGGAAGATCATTTATGAACAAAGTGAACAATAGAGGACCCAAATGACTGCCCTGTGGCACACCAGAAGTGACTTGAACACATTTAGATACAAAACCATTATAATAAACATTCTGAATTGTGTTGGAAAGGTATGAGGATATCCACTCAATTAGGCTATGAGGAAACCCTAAAACATTAAGCTTATACAGTAAAGGTGATGATTAACAGAGTCAAAAGCCTTACTAAAATCGGTGTAAATGACATCCGTTTGCATTTTATTCTCGAATCCTTTAATTACAATAGAAGAGAACTCCAATAAGTTAGTAGAAGTGGATCTAGACTTCACAAACCCATGTTGGTAAGGTGAAATTATAGATTTACACAGATGTTGCAGTTGAGAAGTTATAATTTTTTCAAATGCTTTCGGAATTGCAGACAATTTAGATATACCGCGATAATTTTGAACATTAGATTTGCTCCCTTTTTTTAGGATAGGTATAATGTATGATTTTTTCCAGATTTTAGGAAAAGAACATGAGTTAACGGATAATTCAAACAATTTAAAAAGCGGTTTACAGATACTACCAGCACAATACCTTAGCACACAACTAGGTACTCCATCCGGACCAGCCGAAAAAACAGGTTTTATAGCCAATAGTTCCGTTAAAATAGAGCTTTCAGTAATTAAAGGACCAAAATACAATTAGATGAATTTAACTGATAAGGATAAGAAAAGGAATTTTGAGAACTTGGGACAGAATATGTCGTTTGGAAAAAGTCCGCAAATAAATCGGCAACATCATGACCATTAGATACTGTCATATTCTCCAAAGACATATATGCTGGTGATGACGCGGATCTACGCTTCGAGTTAACGAAGTCGTAAAATCGCTTTGGATCACGCTGAAATCTTATTCTGCACCTACTCAAATAATTATTATAACACTCATTGTTATGAGTGCGAAAAGCAGCTTGAGCAACAGAATAGCGGAGAAAATCAAAAGAAGAGCCAGTTCCCTTGAATTTTTTTGTAAAATCTCGACTTACGATTTTTTAAATTCGATAATTTCTTAGTAAACCATAAGGGTTTATCAGACAAATGTGGAATACTTGATGGAACACAAGCATCAAATAGCGAGTTTAAAGTAGAATAAAAAAAATTCAACCGCTTTATCCAAGTTTGTAGACAACGAAAGTTGGGACCAGTCAGTTTGAGATATAAGCAGAGCAAGTTTCTCAAAATCGGTTTTCCGAAAACAACGAGAAAGCTCACCACAACGTACGCTCGACTCTGACGCAATAAATGGGAGCTCCAACATAATTTCTAAAGTGGGATGGTAAGGGTCTTCAGGGAAGATATAGGAGATATTCTCGATAGAGAACATGAATCTGGGTCTAAAACAAAAATAAGGTCTAGAGACCTGTTTAAGCTTTTTGGAATACCGTTAATCTGAGACAATGATACCCCAAAGAGACTATTAATAATAACATGAGAAACATAGGGGCAAAGTCCATTTAGATTCTTGGCGGAATGCCATGACACCCCAGCGATATTAAAATCACCAAGGACTATAAAGTGATCACGATCAGAAAGCATATTATAAATGTTATTAATAATAGAAAAATGAGCTAAATATAAAGCATCATCTGAAGCAGGAGAGATATATGAGCAAGAAATACAAATGTTAAAACTACCAAAGGATAATCTAACAGCCACTAGCTCAATGTCAGAAGTGTGATCAATCAACTCTGAATTTAATTGAGCATCTACTGCAATTAAAACCCCACCACCGCGACGTACCTTGCGGTCACGTCGGTATACGGAAAATCTACTAGAAAAGATTTCCGTATCAAGGATGTAATTTTTTTAACCAAGTTTCAGTAAATGCAATGACATTGAAAGGGAAAGATACACTATTTAAATATAAGTCAGTAAGTTTACTACAAATACCTCTTACATTCTGATAGCCAAGAAGTAAAGAGGATGTTAGTTTTTTTGAACTGACAGACATAGAAGAAGGCTTTGAAATCGAATTCTTGCCACTACTAGGAAGAGAAACCGGAGACCGATTTTTCTTTTCGCAACAAATTCTTTAACTAATAGGTGTTCCGGCCAAAACTCTTTACTGCACATCATGCTAAATTGTTCAGCCGGAACACTTATTTTAAAAGACGAAATCTCTCGTTCATACGAGAAATTAAATTTATCTACTTTAACCCTGGCTTGGGATTTGGACTTAATATAAGCCCGAACATCATCAGATGTCGTATCAGGGGAAAGCCTTGAAACGAAAATCTGCTTAAGAGGTGGCACTGCAACTAATGTGTTGCGGACAACTGAGGTAGGAGCTGGAGGCGAATCTTCTATCGTTACAGCACTAACGATCTCAACAGAGGATGGTGATGGTTGAATTTCTTCAACCGTCTCCATCTCAGTCGACAACAAAATCGAAGCCGGAGCAGGAGACTCCAATCTTAATGACGTAATGTCATGATCTGGAACATCAAAGCTACCGAAGGTTGAGGGACGGAGAACTAAACGACATTAATTCCCCAGCAGGTGGTATAGATAAGCTTGGAACATCAACTGGGACAGAAAGCTCGATTGGGGTAATCGACAGACGCGTATTGGCCTTTTTACGCTTCGGAGACTCGGTCAAGAGCTTCATACTCTTAAACCCAGAATCCAAAGCAGAAAAGCTATCGGAGAGTTTTTTAAAGCCCGCCAATATATTTTTAAACCCAGTTCGCGTCTGCCGTATAAACCCAGCAATATCGCGTTCAGAGTCCCTACAATGTTCACAAGTCCATCTCAATCCAGACTTGGCCGAAATCAAATCAACAATACGGCCGTTAAAGCCAGCACATTTTTCATGTGCAACGTTGTCGCATAACCAGCAACAAACAAAACCCATTTTGGCACCAACTGGCACCCGGCATTTCTTGTTATAGCAGACCAACATGTTGCTAAAACAAATATTATTAAACCAATTAAAAAACCAAAAAGAAATAAATCAAAATAGATAAATTATTTGCAAACTAATATGATCTGTACTTACGAAGAGCACAAAAACACAGAGAGTATGCACAGGTCGAGCGAGACGCAAGATAGGTAGGCAACTACAACACCAAGAGAGGGAGAGTTACTATTCTAAAGAGCGTTGAGAGCACAAAGCACAAGCACTGAGAGTAAAGCGCGGGTCGAGCGAGACGCAAGATAGACGATAGCCAACAACAACACCAAGAGAGGGAGAGTTAACTATTGTAACAGCGTTGAGCGCAAAGAATAGCAAGTGAAAAAAGAAGAGCGTGAAAGTAAACAAAAATACAAAAACAAAGTGAAGCGGCAACGAAAACAGAATTGTTTTGCTAACAAAGCAAAGCAAAGTTTGACCACACAATTTGTTGTTATATTTTCAGAAGAATGATAATAATTTACTAAATACACGAAAGCACACAGCGATTTAACGATCTGTAGTTAAACACAAGTGAGAGAGTAAAATTAATGTATTATTAATTGTAAATAAATATGAAATTTAATGAAAAATCACAAATTTAAGAGGGAAGAAAAAAAACACGTCCGACTGCGAATGCGAGAGCGTGCGACTTAATGAGTATAAAAATTAAGGAAATATGTAAGGATAAGGGAAAGCGAAGAAAAAGAAATAATTAACTGTTTACGTGAAGGTTTATACTGTAGTATATAGTATATGTTTATAGTTGTTTAGAATGATGTACTCACTATTTCCGCATTGTGATGTGGCCAAATTTCTAGGTGAAACGCCCGGCATGAGTTATGGGAATTCGCCAGTATAATAATTGAATATATCTATGTATTTTAAGAACAGTTTTGCTCTTACTGCGAATAGGTAGTTGGTATCTTACTGTCGATCACACTCGACTTTAACTTTCTTACTCGCGCTTCTATTAAGTTTTATGACAAATAAAATATAATTATTCTTTTTTAAAGGACCATCAACTACTACATAATATTTCGCAAGGAATTATTATAAGTAACCATTCTCTAGTTTTACAAGGAGTTACTCGAGCCACTGCCGGAAATTATTCCTGTGTCGGATTTAATGCGGAAGGAGAGGGTATTAGCGAACCATTTAACCTTAATATATTGTGTAAGTTTGAAGCAAATGAGTAAAAAGGGTTTATAAAAAGTCATAACTTTCTTTGTATATAAATAGATGCTCCTACATGTGCTCAAAATCAGCCTAAGATATATGGGGTAGCAAAACAGGAAGACGCACAAATAAAATGTGTTGTTGATGCAAATCCTCAGGAAGTTGACTTTAGTTGGACCTTCAACAACTCTGCTGAAAGTATTGATGTTGCGACAAATCATATTTCCCGCATTGGTAAAAAGTTATAACGCGAATTTTACATTTAGTCTGAAATTATATGAAATCTTTTCAGGTACAACTTCTATTGTAACGTATACTCCAATAACTGAACTGGACTACGGAACGCTTCTTTGTATAGCAACAAACAAAATCGGAAGACAGCGGATTCCATGTGTATTTCATATAATCGCCGCAGGTAAAATTGTTATAGTTATTATGTTTAAATTAGGGCCATCGTGCGACTTGTTTTACAAACAAACTGTAAAAGTTGCCCGAATATGTAAAGACAGATGAAATGTTGCCGTGTGTTGTTATTGTTCTTCTTGTGCGGTATATTTTTATAACTTCAAAGAATTTTATAAAAAAGTCAATAAACAGCACGTCAAAGTCCTTCATAAATACAGTCGCAGTGCCGCGATATATAATATATGCCTATAGTCTTTTTATAAACTGCACTTCTATATGAGGATTGCTATATACTATGTATATTTCTGGCCTAATAATGAAAATACGAGTATTTATCATCAAAAATAGATATATCGTTTTTCAAGGTATTCGTCAGCAAGATTTATACGCTTTTGCATGCGCTGAAATCAATTGTAAAGCATTTTTTCCACTTCGATTGAGGCACCTCCAAACTATAGTTTTTTCAATAGCATATTATAGCGATGAAAATCGTTGACCACGCATTTTCCACTTTATGTGCGGGAATAAAAGGAATCCATTGGGCGCCAAATCAGGGTTGTATGGCGCGGGTTTGAGCTAATGTGTGGAAGCTCGCATTGTCATGGTGCAGAATGATCCGTATTTTCCTGTTCGGTTTTTGAATTTCTCCGAAGACTTCAGGCAGACAAATTCGGGTGTACCACTCATAATTAACCGTCCTATGTTGCTCAGGCGAAACAGTCACGACCAGTTTTACCAAAGAAACAGGCGACCATTTACGTCGAAACGCTTCTTCCACGAACAACTTTCGTTGGATTTGGCTTGTCTTCAAAGACCTATATGGTCGATTGGTGTTAGAATTCATTAAACCAGTTTGTCACAGAGCTTCATCGCCATACGAAGGTTTAAGTTTATTGATAAACTCTTGTAGTGATAATCCACGTCGAAAGTTGTGAAAAATAATTGTTCGAAAGTGTTCACGAGTTAATTAAATTTTTCTGCTGAGGGTTTTAATTAATCTTCTATTAATATCAAACGTGGTCACACAAGGAAAAACTGTATGGAGCTTTTATCGGTAAAAGTCCAAACTTTTGTTTGAAAAAAAGCCTATTGGTTCAATTGGGTATATATATATAGATATTTATGATTCGATCAGATAAACATTATAAAAGTTATTCCAGAAACTCGCAAATATTAAAATAACAAGTCAGAAAACTACAGTCGAGTGTGCACATTAGTGTGCTTATGGTTATCGCGAGCTTGTTACTTAAATAGTTTGTGCGGACCTTGCCCTCTGGACTGTTAAACCCCGAACATATAGCTAATACTTAAAACATATTTAAACATGTAAGAAAGCTACAGTCGAGTGTACTCGACTGTGAGATACCCGCTACCCATTTTGAGTAAAAGCAATATATTTTGCGGTATTATTCTCAACATATACCAAATATACTGCAAAAATACTAAAAACATACCAAAGCAACTAAGACCCCTAGTAAGTAGGCGTTTTTGCCCATACAAAAGTATTTATTTAATAACTTCGACAATTTTTATCTGATCGCAACCAAATTTTCAGGAAACACAAATACCATTGTTGTTACTGTATATACCAAAATTAGCTTTAAATTACGCTTGTTATTCGATTTTTTGATTTGCGGGGGCGGAAGGGGAGTGGCAAAAATTTGAAACAAACTTGATCTGCGTGCAAACATAACAAATGCTGTCGAAAAAAAATTATAGCTCTGTCTCTTATAGTCTCTGAGATCTAGGTGTTCATACGGACAGACGGACATGGCTAGATCGTCTCGGCTGTTGACGCTGATCAAGAATATATATACTTTATAGGGTCGGAGATGCCTCCTTCTACCTGTTACATACATTTCCTGCCGGCACAAAGTTATAATACCCTTCTACCCTGCGGGTATGCGATCCGATAAAAATTGTGGAAGTTATTAAAGAAATACTTTTGTATGGGCAAAAGCGCATACTTACTAGGAGTATTAGTTGCTTTGGCTGACAATCTGGTATATCTTGCACTATTTAGTATATATTGAATGTAGTAATATATCAATATACCAAATACGGTATATTTTTAGTATTTTTGGTGTACATTATTTTGTTATATTTTGATAATAATACCGCAATAGTTTGCTTTTATTTAAAATGAGTAGCGTATATTTCCTAGTCGAGCTCACTCGACTGAAGCCCCTCAAAAATATAAAAGAAACTATATTAATAAATAACAAGTGAGAAGCTACTTTTTTTGACATTTCTTTTATAACTTCTACAATTTTTGTCAGATCACAATTAAAATTTAAGAAATTATAAGTACTGTAATTATTATTGTATGTATCGAAAATAGAAAATAGTTATCACTATCTTATTCACCACGTTTACTAACACAAAATCAAATAGTTTCGGAAATCTGCATTGGTTTTTTTGGTATAAGTGTTCTTTACTAATTTGGGGAAATTTTTCTTACTGCTTTAAAGGTCGGCCAGATCAAGTTCATAATTGCACTATATTAAATATTTCCATGACGTCATTAACCGCAACTTGTAGCGATGGATTCAATGGAGGATTACCACAACTATTTATACTAGAGCTTCAAGATGCAAATAATAAAGTAAGTACAAACGTTAGAGTAATTAACATACCAAATGTTTGGTATGTAAGTGAAATGGCTAGACTCGCCTTTTAATCTGGCCAACAGATGTGTCTGCTTATATGGCTCTCAAATAATTGTTATAAGATTTTGTCTTTTAATTGAATGGGTAACTTGTTACATAATTATAAAAGTAAGTTTAATTTTGACATCCATGCAATGAGGTATTTGTATCTTTTGGACATTCCATAAAATAAATTTTTGCATAGATTTTTGTCGTCAACCGTCCGTTAAACAGAGTTTCCCATATATGTACATACATCTGTTCAATAAATAGTTAAGGCGGGCATGGGGTGGAAACCCAAAAGAGTTAAATGTAAATAATAATGTACAACAAATGAACGTCGCACGGGTAAGAAATTTCACGATACTTAACTTGTTATGATTAGAAATTTTTATAAACTCTATAATACATTTTGTTTAATATTCTTCTTTTTTAGGAAATCAAAGCAAATATTACATCAACAGTTCCAAGGTTTACTGTATCGGGGCTACATCCGGGTAATGTCTACATATTATCCATTTTTGCATATAACTCAAAAGGTCGATCAGATCCAACAGTAGTTAATGCTGCAATGTTAAGAATGCCAGAAAAACAGCTGACATTTGAACAAAGTAAGTAAAAACTGAACGTTTCAGTGAGTACCTTAATATGGTGCAAAACAAAAGAAAGTGGAGTCAATTAATGAAAAGTCAATTAAATACATATGTATGTGAACATATAAATATTTTATTTATTTTATCTGAACATATACATACAACTATGTTCCGGAAGGAAATATATGGAACCGAAAGGAGGCATCTGCGACACAAAAAAATGTTTTTTTGATCAGCACTAGCAGCCGAAAAAAATAGCTATTTCCGTCTGTTCATTTAAACACCAAGATCTCAAACACTTTAAAAGAAAGAGCTTTAATATTTTTCGACAGCATTTGCAATTTCTACACACAGATCAAATTTATTTTAAAATTTTGTCACGCACCGCCCAATAATTGCTAGTCTTTATAATTTCTGAAAATTTTGTTGCGATCAGATAAAGATTATTTTTAAGAAACAATTTAATATGGTTAAAAACTGCTAGTGCATTGGAATTTCTTACTTTGGCTAACAATAAGATACAGTAGGTCACAGCTTATTTCAACCACCACCAACCGACAACTTTGTACTGGCCAAACTAAAAGAGGTATTAACTTTATTTAAACGCAGGATTTTAGTTTAATGTTTTAACATACAAGATACTTTTTCATTTATCCTCTAATTTTTTGTTTACTATATAAAATTATTAAAAAACCAAAAAATGCCAAAAAAAAGTACCACAGCTTATTTCAACCAGCTGAAAATAACTAAATATAAATATGTTAAACTGTCTATTTAGAATTTCGTATGACCTCCATCTTGGTTAATAGCTTCTTCCAGACAGTTTGGAATAGATTCCACCAATTTTTTTGTGATATAGGGGCTAATTTTGTCCCATTCTTCTACTAAAGCCGTTTTAAGGTTAGATTTGTTGGAAATTTGCCTTTTTCCGATGTTCTGGTCCAAAATGGCCCAAAAATTTTTTACAACATTTATGTCAGGTTACTGAGCTGATGGTTTCATGACATGACGACAGTTGCACATTAGCCAATCTTGGCCAATTCCTGCCTTAAGCCTAGGGTCATTGTCTTGGTAGAAGTGGAAATCATCCTTAATCATCCTTATCTGCACTTTGGATCAAATTGACATTCAGTACCTCTAGGTATTGAGTCTAGTCAATGGTCGCGTCGATAAAATTAAGTTTTCCGACTACGGCTGTGGACCGACATAATGCGTGACTGAGCTGAAGCCCAACCAAGCCAAAAAATGTTGATTTTGGACTCGCCCACAAATATGATTAAGTTCCAAAAGTTTTTATCCTTTCCCACATGCTCCTTGACAAATTTCAAAGGAGCCTTTTGATTCGCGCGCCCTATAAACGGTTTCTTGCGCCTTATACTGTCATTAAAGCTACTTTCCCGCAGTACTCTCGAATTGATTCTGGGTGGCACGCCTTACTCAATTCCTCCTCTATAACACTGGCCAATTTTGGTGGCGAAAATTTTGGATTTTCCCGAATTCCCGGACAATATAACGCGCGTCGGTCTCATTAAAAATTTCATTGGGTACATTTTTGCTCTTCTAATGCACTATATTTTCGCGAAAAAATACCGTGAATGATGCTCTGAACCGTCTAAACACTTAGATGCATTATTTCATAAATTTTTGGACGGGATAATCCATTCTTTAAAGGAGTTATGACGTCATTTTCCTTCTCAATTGTGGTTCATGGACCTATTTTGTAAAATACGCGTGTCTCTTGAGATCTAAAGCTTAAAATGTCGAAAATCTAACTTCTAAGCATTAAAAATACTATACACAATGCAATAGATCAATAAAGAACCGTTATTTTCCTAGGAAACTGATCTTTGCACAGCAGCAAAGTTGCTGGTTGAAATAAGCTGTGGTACTTTTTTTTGGCATTTTTTTGTTTTTCAATAATTTTATATAGTAAACAAAAAACTAGAGGATAAATGAAAAAGTATTTTGTATGTTAAAACAATAAACTAAAATCCTGCGTTTAAATAAAGTTAATACCTCTTTTAGTTTGGCCAGTATATTTTCTACTCAGTTATATAGTTTGAATGGTATATCGATATACAAAATGTCCTCAGGCATATTTCAGTATTTTTTCCCAAAATTTTCTTTCCAAGAAAGAAATTATTTTTGTGTGGTTTGTCTGTATCAATGTCAACAAGTAAGAAAGTTACAGTCGAGTGTGCTCGACGGTGAGATACCCGCTTCCCATTTTTAATAAAGGCAAAATATTGCGGTATCATTTTCAAAATATATCGAAAATACTAAAAAAAATACTAAAAATAGACCAAATGGTATATCGATATAGTACACCATTCAACATATACCATAGACGGTAACATATACCAGATTGTCAGCCAAAGCAACTAAGACCCCTAGTAAGTAGGCGTTTTTGCCCATACAAAAGTATTTCTTTAATAACTTCCACAATTTTTATCGGATCGCATACCCGCTACCCAAAGGGTAGAAGGGTATTATAACTTTGTGCCGGCAGGAAATGTATGTAACAGGTAGAAGGAGGCATTTCCGACCCTATAAAGTATATACATATATTCTTGATCAGCGTCAACAGCCGAGACGATCTAGCCATGTCCGTCTGTCCGTCTGTGTGTCTGTCCGTATGAACACCTAGATCTCAGAGACTATAAGAGATAGAGCTATATTTTTTTTCGACAGCATTTGTTATGTTTGCACGCAGATCAAGTTTGTTTCAAATTTTTTCCACGTCCACTTCCGCCCCCTCAATATTTTAAAAGCTACAGTATTTAGAGTATAGAGAATTTTGGTATAAACAATAATAACTATAGTAGTTATGATTCCTGAGAATTTGGTTGCGATCAGATACAAATTTTGGGAGTTATTAAAGAAATACTTTTGTATGGGCAAAAACGCCTACTTACTAGGGGTCTTAGTAGTTTTCTTACTTGTTTTTCTAGTAGGTTTGAGTCTACGCAAATTAAATTTTACTTTTTTATGTTCATATTCCAGAAATGGTGACTATGGCTCACAATTTCCATGGTAAATCGGCAAGAAAAATCTGTTGACAGATATTATATTTTTTTATTATGTCTATATATTATCTTGATGACGATTTTCATTTCTAAACTTTGGCGATAATTTGAATTCTAGCTTTTTATGTACCTTAACATCAATGACTTCTCTTTGCGTAGTAATTTTTCGGAGTTGGCAAAAGTGCCTAGTTACTGGGGGTCTTAGTTGCTTCGGCTGGCAATCTGGTATATTGTGTCATCTATGGTATATTTTGAATGTTGTATTCCATCGATATACCAAATATAAAATTTGGTATATTTCTTAGTATTTTCGGTATATTTTGAGAAAAATACAACAATATTTTGCTTTTATTCAAAATGAGTAGCGGGTATCTCATAATCGAGCACACTCGACTGTAACTTTCTTGTTATAGTATGTATGTATCAGAGACCTGCAATGAGTATGATCCGATGCGGTTCGATCAGCCTCGCTCAAACCGGTCACAACTCAAAAAGTTGATCGCAACAAAATTGTTCGATCGAGCTTCGTGCACAAAATGAACAGATCGTGCAACTGATTTGATTGCTCTGCTTACTGATTCAAACTGATTGTTGCATACCGGTTTGATGATCGGAAATGATTGTACCGACAAAGACGATCGAGTCTGACGATGCAAACGAAAGCTCAGACATCGATCAAGTTGCATTTGATTTGATTGTGAGTGAAGCAATCAGATCGAGAATTGCCTGCGAATACTATATGTGTTTGTGTGTGTAGTTTGTATGTACAAATTTTATATGTTGCAACGGAAAAAAGTTGCAATGCGTAAAATTAACTAAAAAAATCACTTCATTTATTTCTTAATTTTTGACGCTTAAAATCAAAATTCAATGCATGCTTAAAATTAATAAATAAGTATTGCTTAAAATATTAGGAAACACAAAATTCATATATGTTCGTGGGGGCGCTGAAAAGTTCCAAGAGTTCTTCCTTTTCCGAAATGAAAACACTCACGGTTTTTTCTTATAATAAATAGTATATTTATTGGGAAACTTTTCGGGTTGTTGAAGACGCACAATTGGGGGGTAATTATACCGTAGCGAAAGAGGCGAAAATTAGAACTGATCTTTAGAGAAATGCCGACGGCATTTCGTTGATCTATGCTGAGCGCGGCTCAGCGGTGGTGAGTTGTGGGAGAGAGAAGCTGAGAGCACTGGAGCTTGAGTGCATTCTTACGCACTGAGTGCATTGCTAGTGAGCGAAAAAGCTTTGAGTGCTTTTCGGTCGGCGGAGCGGAGGTGTGCCTCTCACTTAGCAATGCGCTCGCATCAACATTCTCCCCCCCTTGCAATATTGGGATTGCAAAAAAATAACAAATTTGGGAGGATACCCGGCAGGACAATATATAGATAGAGTGGGTGTGTCTTGGAGCGCAACGACGCCGTGCAGACTCCTTCAGCGCCCATGCGAGTGATGGAGAGGCCCAAGGCTGATGCGGCTTACTGGACAACACGGATCCAACTCGCGCTTCGAAAGTCGCAGTCCCCATGTGTAGCCTGACCGCCGCAGTGGGGAGTATGCTCACTCCTTTGCACTGGAAAGTGCCGTCTGCGGGAGCTAGGCACGGGCCGGAAGCGTGAGTGAGTGGGCCTGTGGATGCCGGCCTGGTGTATGCCAGCATGGAAAACGTTGACACGGGACGTCCTTGGTGGTTCTTCTCTGGAGGGTGCCGGGTGGTCGCGTCGGCTCCTGGGCTGGCGCGAGGTTGTGCCGGGAGGCACGGAAACCCCACGCGGAGTGACCGGTGCCATCGGTGCAGAGGAAGACTGCGTCTCCGTCCGGGATCGTTCGACGGACCGTCGAGCAGAAAGAGGTTCTGAGGGGGGTCCTGTCACAGGATCAATCGTGTAGGTTCGGTCGACGGACAGTCGAGCCGAAGGTGTTGGAACCGATTTTGAATGGGGGCCTAACAAAGCCTTGCGTTTAGAGGATCGTTCGACGGACAGTCGAACCGAAGAAGGATCAGAGTGGGGTCCCGTCACAGGACCAATCTTAGGGGTTCGTTCGACGGACAGTCGAGCCGAAAAAACTGAAATAGATTTGGAGGGGGGTCGTGTCACAGGACCGATCGTAGGAGTTCGATCGACGGTCGAGTCGAAAAGGACGAGATGGAGTTAGAAGTGGAGCCCGACACTGGGCCGGTCAGGATCCAACCGAAAATGGTATCTTGACCAATGAGGGTCCCACAAACGTTCGGACGAGAGCCGCCGAGAAGAACGGATGGGAGGATATCCGCGCCTAAAAGCACGTCTATCTGCGAACTCTCATAGAACATGGGGTCGGCCAGCGGAATGCTTGGCAGATTGTCGAGGATGGTTTGTGGGACAGAGCATGAGGGCAGTTTTCCTGCTAATTGAGGAAGGACGAAAGCCGATGCCTCAATCTGCAGATCTGGTCGCAATGGGGAGCCAATTAGGAATTGGCAATGCTTTCGGAGCTGGGCTGCTGCAACTTGAGTCAGCCCAGAGACGTGGGCTTGAACGGATGTGTATGGCATCCTTAAGCGCTTGAACAATCGTTCAGAAATGAAGGTAGCCTCTGATCCGGAATCGATCAGAGCCCGTGCTGTGTGCCGAACGCCGTGATGGCAAATGTGTACAACAGCTGTACTTAGCAGAACACCTTGTGTGTTAACTGCCAGGAATGATTGCACATTAGCTGACTGGGAAGGAGTGGACTGTATATTAGGAGTGGGATTAGTGACTGTCGGCGTCGGGTTGACTCGATGCAAGAGTGTATGATGACGACCCTTGCACGTAAAACAGTTGTGCGCACTTGTGCAGTCGGCCAGGACATGGCCTCGTGCGAAACAGTTCAAGCAAAGCTTCTGTCGCTTGATATGGTTGACCCTTTCATTGACACCCATCTGGAGGAAGCGAGGGCACAATCGAATCGGATGATTCTCCCGGGAACAGAAATTGCAGGTCTGGGTCTTAATGATCACCCTACTCTCAAAAGAGTTGACCTTCCTGGAGACGGGGGCCTTCTTGAGTGAGGCTCTTGGAACCGTCGGAGCGTTCGTGCCGGATGACACCTCCGCTATCGCTTCTAGGGTGCGATACCGCTCTAGAAGAAAAGCGTTCATGTCAACCCACTTTGGATTATCGCTCTTGTTTTGGATTGACTGTTCCCAAAGAGAAAGGGTCAACTTGGGGAGCCTCGAAGAACACAAGAAAACCAGGATGCAATCCCAATTCTCTACGTTGATCTTCGAGTGCTCTAAGGCTGTCAGACACCCTTGAATTGTGCTCTGCAGCTCCAGAATAGAGGAACCCGACTCTTGCCCAATGGCGGGCAAATTGAACAAAATTCTCAGCTGACTGTTTACGAGCAACCGTTTGTTCTCGAAACGCTCAGTCAAGCTGGACCAAGCCGACTGAAACCCTTCATTTGTTAAAGGAGACTTTGAAACAATTGAATGGGCTTCACCGCTGGTCTTGGAGTTGAGATAGAAAAGTTTCTCAACTGCCGACAGTCTCGGGTTCTGGATGTAGAGGGCCGTAAATAAATCCCGGAAGGTGGGCCAGCGAGTGTAATCGCCTCCGAAAACTTCGGTGTGTAATCGACACCCGCATAAATTGCACAGCTTGTGGTTGTACGGGTGTACGGGGGTGAGCACCTGGGATGCTGAGCTCACCTAACAGAGCTGCACACTGCTCGTAGGCAGCATAGCAGTACTCGTACTTGGCCTGAACAGTAGGGAGCTCTTCTGTGGTCATCTCCTCAGACATGACGCAAGAGCAAGCCTCATACTCATTCTCGACCTTTTCCCATAAGGACCGCATCTGGTCCCTTCGGACTTGGCACGTATATAGGGAGAGGCTATCAGCCGAAGGATTGTTGACTCTCGCCGCAAAGTGACTGATACGACCAGTCGCGGCGATGAATTTCGTCAACGCTGTGTCTACTTTGTTTTGTGCCATCTTGTGGATCGGGACGGAAGGAAACGTAGCAACTAGTAGAAAATATACCAAAAAATACTAGAAAAAATACCACAGACTGCGCTGAGGTATTTTACACCCAAATGGGTACGGACTGCGGACACAAGCAACGAACGCAAAGGGGGCCGGGGAAGTTTCCCGCGACAATCAAGCAAATGATTGTCGAAAACAAGAACAAAAAAAAGCACGGAAAAATACCACAAAAACACAATATGCTGGAAAAAACACAAATGTGGTTAAAGATGCGCTGGATGGAACAAATAATAAATAAATTGTCACGAAAAAAAAACAAAGATTATTTATAATATATATTTGTATATGGATATGTGTTGGAAGGAGAAGTGTCTTTATACGTAGGTGTGTATATGTGTGTGGGAGTTGCTCTCAAATACACACACTAAATATATCACTTGGACAAAAAATCAAGGAAAGGGTAGGGTATGTCGAGTGCGACTACCGCTGCCCTGCCAATCTATTACTTCACTCGCAGAAGTACTTGCAGTATGTACGTATGTATGTATGTATGTCTGCACTGCGCTGTCAAACGTTTGAGCAGACGAAGTGCACGTGTGTTTGTATTCGGAGAGAGAGAGCAAGTGCTGCTGCAATCCGGTGCGCTTGCGAACAAGAGAGAGTGCACAAAGGTATGTGCGTGTGTGAAGAGAGAGCGAGAGCAAGCGCGGCTGCAAGCCGGAGCGCTTGCGGACAAGAGAGAGTGCACAAAGTATGTGTGTATGTATGTATGTCGGCGATTATCGCGACCATGATACAATTATACAAGGTAGTCTCGTCGTGTGCCTCTTCGTTCGGCTTCGAGCCGTTATCGCTCAGTGCGCTCGTGCTTGTTGAAGGGGAAAGGTTGTATGCGGACGATCTTTTCTCTAAATATTAACCCTTGCGCAAGGCAAAAATGTCAGATTGCAATTATATTATATATATATTTGAACTTTATGATAGAATTA
This sequence comes from Drosophila sulfurigaster albostrigata, assembly GCF_023558435.1. Classification (NCBI taxonomy): domain Eukaryota; kingdom Metazoa; phylum Arthropoda; class Insecta; order Diptera; family Drosophilidae; genus Drosophila; species Drosophila sulfurigaster. The sequence continues at coordinate 2,761,558 of NC_084882.1, forward strand.
AAAACCTGAACAAAATAATTAGTAATCAAAAAACAAAAATAACGATTACTATCAATTTCTAAACTGTAAAAAATTTAATTATAAAAACAATTCAACTCTTTTTAATACAGTGGAACAATTAAACCATATGCGCCATTTAAGGGTTAATCACAAAGCTCTACTGTCGATTCTTTCGCACTCACTAGGCGCAGTCGTTTCACTCGCACTTATGTATGGTATAGATAACGGATAGCTTTTGCCGACGAGACTACCTTGTGTTATTGTATCATGATCGCGACATACAAAACATAAAACGGACAAGAATTAAAAGCAATACGAAATGCTTGTACACACAGCTTGGATTTTAGTTATTATGTATGTTTATATATGTATGGAATATACAATATATAATATTTGCACTTTAGTAGCTGTTGATGCCAGATGATGGCAGGAGTGACCACTCAAAACAGCTGACAGTGTGGTCGCGATCGATTGATATCGATAGCGACAAAGTTAGTATACTGTGCGTGTGACCTTGTCACACGCGCAGTCACACTGATCTAGTTTATCCTCATGTTGGTCACCCTGCCCACTTTTAGTGCTTTTTCATATAACATATGTTCTACTATTCTGACCGGCACAACAAGTGTACATTTTCCAAGTGCAATAAAATAATTGTAAAATTACAAATTCCAACAATTCGAAAAGTTAAAGTGTTATTATTATTCTGAAGACGCCCCCCCTACACATTTTGGTCCTTCGAGCCGGATATATGATTGGTTTCGCTCGACCCCAGCAATAGCATTGGTTTTTTTCAAGATAAGTAATACACTTTCATACATTCTCCATACATTTTGTGCAAGTGTCGTGTTCGCGCCATATTCTTTTTCCTTGTACATTATATATATGTGACACAGCATATATATAAGTACATAAGCGTTCTACCGACTTTCTTTCCGCAATCTTTTCTACTTTGTGTATACTTTGCACAGTATATATATATATATATCCTTATATGTATATGTATGTATGTGTAAGTATCTATACAGTTTAAAAGAGTTCGCTTATATTTTCCTATTTGGCCGCTGTTGTATGTACTTTGTTACATTTCTGTCGTGTCGCGTTTGTCTGCTTTTGACACACTCCAGTGTATGCAACCTCTTCGTGTTATTTTACTCTAAATAACAAGGAAGTTGCACTCTATTAAAACAAACGCGCGTAGATCCACTACACATATATATATATATATATATATATATATATATATATATATATATATATATATACATATACACACGACACATATACATCCACATACGACACACATACATACACGAACACTTCCATATACGACACTTACACACATATACACTCCGTATATATTCCATATACACTCCGTATACATTCCATATACACTCCGTATATATACATATACTCCGTATATATATACACACCGTATATATTACATATACACTCCGTATATATTCCATATACACTCCGTATATATTCCATATACACTCCGTATATATTCAATATACACTCCGTATATAGTTGTGTCGGCTTTGTTCACTATCCTGTGATAGCCGAAGTTCCTTTCCATTTTTTGTGCTTGCTCTCGGCTGCCGAAGCGTAGTATGTCCAAAAGTCAAAAGAGTGAAAAGGACTCTAAACTTTCATTAAAGCTTCCGACCACAGCTCGTCGCCTGTCGTCCGCTTCGCCCGCTCCTTCGGGATCCAAATCCGCCACTCCTGCCGCTCAACTCCGAGTCAAAGTTGATCGTCCATCGCCGTCTGCTTCTTCTGCAACTACACGATCCGTCCAGGCTAAACTTAGCAACACCCGTGCGATGGCTCTCAGCAACTTCATCGCCGTCTCTGACAGACTGGTGCACTTTGAGAGTCGGGTCAGAGGGCCTGCAGCCGAAGACGACAATGTACACACGTACGAGATCCGTCGTGACCGCCTGCAAGCCCTCTGGGACAGTGTAGAGACCGCTTATGCCAAGTGCGCTGATGCACTGCATCGAGACGGCGACAACGAAGGCATACAGGCCATGGAGGCCAAATATGACCACTGCTATGCAGTGTATGAGCGGTGTCTCGCCCATGTAAAGGGGCAAATTACACAAGTTTCCGAATCAACCAGGAGTGAAGCATCCGCTCCTCCTGTGTTCTCCAGTGGCTGCCGGCTCCCTCCAGTCGACATCGAAGTATTCCGTGGGGATTACTTGCGGTGGCCGACCTTCCGTGATCTTTTCACGGCCATCTACGTCAACAATCCGAGGTTGACTCCGGTTGAAAAACTATTCCATCTCAATTCAAAACCGCAGATGAGGCCAATGAGATCGTAGCCAAATTTCCGCTGACGAACGATGGTTTCGCGTTGGCTTGGAGTGCTCTCTGCGAGCGATTCGAAAATAAGCGCTTGTTAATAACGAGCCAGTTAAAATTCTCTTCAACCTGTCCACGGTTTCGCAAGAGTCTGGAGCAGCGATTAAGGAGCTGCATGGCACAATTCAGCGGTGCTTGACCGCTCTTGACCACTCAGACATTTCAGTCTCTAGTCCTTTCGCCGACTGCATCCTGGTCTTTCTTTGCTCATCCAAGCTCCCCAAACTTACACTCTCACTATGGGAGCAATCATTGGTGGACAAGACCAAGATTCCCGCATGGCAGGACATGAGCACATTCCTCAACGAGCGTTATCGTACGCTCGAGGCTGTTGAGGACGTGACGCAAAAAACCTCGCAGAACTCTACCGCTGGACCATCCCGTCCACAGCAGAGTTCAAAGCGAATTAACTCTTTCAAGGCCCGAGTCACTCAGAGAGGCAAATCGTGTGACTTGTGCTCAAAAGAGAATCACCCTGTCCGGGTTTGTCCAAGCTTCCTTGAAATGTCGGTCAATGATCGGATGAGCTACATCAAACAGAAAAGTCTCTGTTTAAACTGCTTCGCAAGAGGTCACCAACTCCGAGAGTGTACGAGTGCGCACAATTGCTTGACATGCAAGAGGCGGCACCACACTCTTCTCCATCGGGGCGACAGTGCCCACAATTGTGCCTCTTCCACTCCATCCACACTTCCCAATATACAGTCCACTCCGAATCAATCAGCAACAAATGTACAAAATTACTTTGCCATTAACGCTCAGAACATCCTTCTCGGCACGGCGGTTGTCAATGTATGCCATCTAGGTACTACATACACCGCACGAGCACTAATCGACTCAGGGTCCGAAGCGACTTTCATTTCTGAGCGTTTATTCCAGCGCATAAAGTTGCCATTCCAATCCGTGCAAGCCCAAGTATCCGGGCTGAATCATGCAATTGCGGCCCAACCGCAGAAGTTATGCAACTTCAGCATTGGTTGTCCAACGAAGCCGAGGCTCCACATCGAGACCTCAGCGTTCGTTATTCCACAACTGGCAGACAAGCAGCCATCATTCCGAGTGCCGAAAGGGTTCCTAAAGGATCTACCAGCGATTGAACTGGCAGATCCAAACTTCTACAAAGGTGCTCAGATTGACATCTTAATTGGCGCGGATATCCTTCCGTCAGTCATCCTGAGCGGTACCCGGCCAAACATTTGTGGCTCACTCCTTGGCCAACAAACCGTGTTTGGTTGGATTCTCACCGGCCCCGTCTCCCAGAATGTGTCGACAACTGTCTCTGCGTTTTCGACAAGAGTCGCTATCCAAGCAGACGATCAACTCGACAGACTAAGCTCCAAAGTTTGGGAGGCGGAGGATATTCCGTCGAAGCTGGTTAGCTGCGAAAACACAACTTCACGCAGCAGATGTGGCAGATCTCGGGTGACTCTTCCATTCCGGAAGCCCGTCACCACTCCTAATTTGTATCTGCCTCATCATTCATCCAAACCAGATAGGCATCGACACAAAGACGAATAACCTCCTACTTCGTTTCTCTATTCGTCGTCCTGTGCTGTCCTATACTGTAAAGAAGCTACTGTAATAATCATTTGTTCTTGTTTCATTCCATGTTGTATGCCCTTCTCCGTGTGGATGGGCCTCAACTCTATTACATGATTGCTGCCATGGGACCCAAGTACCAGAAATTTATTTGATGGAACCAGCCAAATACGTGAATGTCAAGTCGTCAGTGACGACGCGACGACCAGCCGGAAACGACTCGATCTTGAATTCCAGCACGGCCACGTTCCCGCTCGCCGTCGCCCACGAGCAGGCCTCACCTCTGGGGAGTTTCCAACTTCGCTCACATCCTTGCCCCCTCCGTCCCTGGTGCTCGGCACTGATGTGTATCCTCACATCATTCAACATGGCATCCTGCCGAGCACCAACGATTTGCCAATGGCCCAGAATTGGATTCTGTCCGGTCCATGTGGACAATAAATCCGTTTGCAACTCATTGCAAGGGGGGGAGGATGTTGATGCCAGATGATGGCAGGAGTGACCACTCAAAACAGCTGACAGTGTGGTCGCGATCGATTGATATCGATAGCGACAAAGTTAGTATACTGTGCGTGTGACCTTGTCACACGCGCAGTCACACTGATCTAGTTTATCCTCATGTTGGTCACCCTGCCCACTTTTAGTGCTTTTTCATATAACATATGTTCTACTATTCTGACCGGCACAACAAGTGTACATTTTCCAAGTGCAATAAAATAATTGTAAAATTACAAATTCCAACAATTCGAAAAGTTAAAGTGTTATTATTATTCTGAAGACGCCCCCCTACACAGTAGCTCTCTTAATAATTTACACTTTTCACTAATATGCACTTGCACTTAAAAAAATAAACACACATGCATAAATACGTACGCGATTGGTGGAACAAAAATATAATAATATTTTATTATAAATGAATGTATATAGGATTAACGCAGAAAAGGTCGTCCGAAGCAAAAAGGAAAGCAACTTGGCAAAAGATGTTGGAATCTTTTGCACAATATGTCGGAAATTGAGGGGCGGACGACCGTGGGAGAAGTGATAGGACAAATGGAAAAAACTTGTGATACTTATCAGCGTAGTATGCTGGAGTGCCGATGATAATGATCCGGCTCGAAGGACCAAATGTTCGTGGGGGCGCTGAAAAGTTCCAAGAGTTCTTCCTTTTCCGAAATGAAAACACTCGCGGTTTTTTCTTATAATAAATAGTATATTTATTGGGAAACTTTTCGGGTTGTTGAAGACGCACAATTGGGGGGTAATTATACCGTAGCGAAAGAGGCGAAAATTAGAACTGATCTTTAGAGAAATGCCGACGGCATTTCGTTGATCTATGCTGAGCGCGGCTCAGCGGTGGTGAGTTGTGGGAGAGAGAAGCTGAGAGCACTGGAGCTTGAGTGCATTCTTACGCACTGAGTGCATTGCTAGTGAGCGAAAAAGCTTTGAGTGCTTTTCGGTCGGCGGAGCGGAGGTGTGCCTCTCACCTAGCAATGCGCTCGCATCAACAATACGAGTATATGTATTTAGCATGTGCGCGCGAGTTTCGGCTTATGATGAAATAAGTAGATCGGGTTGAATCGAACCACCCGGTATGACCAAACGGTATGAGCGTGATCGATCTGAATGTAAGCAGCATTCTCAATCATTCTTTGCTGCTCACACAAAGCGTTCGATCAAAGTAAATCAATTCAAACCAGGCACGAGTGATCGGAACTGAATGTTCGCTTTGAACAGGCTTGCTTACGATCAATTCATGTTCGTTGAAGCAAAGTTTTGCATCACAAAAAATCCGAGTCAATGATCGGGTATGATTGAAAAAATTGTGATCGTTGCAGCTCTCTGGTATGTATCTTTGAAATTATGTGAAAAAGATCAAACAAACTTGATCCGCATCCAACAATAGGAAGTTCTGTCGATAAATAATTAAAGCTTTATCTATTATGGTGTTTGAGATCTAGGTTTTTATATGGAGAGATGGACAAACGAATATGGCTGTTGGCGCTGATCAATGTTAGAATTTTATTTTATGGAGTCCAAGATGCCTCTTTCTGTCTCTTACATACAATTTCTGTAAGCAGCTTACACCTTATGGACAGCTGGAAAATAATTTAGCTCTAAGATCTGATTTTTGAGTATGCTACCCGGCATTGCGGGTAACTTACTACGAATCTTTTTTTTTCGCATGTAATAGTTGCGGCCTGTAGTCGATTGACTCTTTACTACTAAGGAATAATGGTTTATAATTTGGCTGAATGTTAGTCCAAATTATGGATCGAGTCTCATATTCTTCTGAAAGCTTAGCAGTTTCTTTTGAATCATACCACAGCTTCGTGGTATTAAGATGTCGTCACGCTTCTGGTATCGGTAGCCAAACCCCAACGAGGACAAATATTGACCTATCCATCGCCTGCTAGCTCGTGCTTGTGTTTCGCAGAATAAGAAAATACTTGTTCTTTGGAAAAAAACTTCACTTTTATTTAATTTCTACAAAATATTTGTCGTGAACTTGAAAAGAAAAGAACATATAGAATCAAAAAAGCAATAAAGGGGGCATGGTGACCAGCACGAGGAGAAGCTCGATTAGGAGGATTGTGTGTGTCACAATGTCGTGACGGATAGCTGATAGTCTGCTTCCAGAGATGCGCTGATACGGCTGGTTGCAGTGCATCGGTCTTTTGGATATACTATGCTTTGGCAATCACTTCAGAGTCTTTTTGTGCCAAAGAGTCACCGCAAAGCTAGTAGCCGATAAGCAAAGCACAAACTATAGTGGAAATTTGGCTATGCTACAGGATAGTGAACGAGGATAGTGGCTGAAGGAATTAACACTTACAATCGTTATATAAACACGAACTTTTTTGTGCAGTGTAAATCTTTTATTGTGTGCACTTGTAATCATTGTACTGGAATCAAAAAACAATTTAACGGGTGTTGACTGTATAGGTTTTAATTTAGTTTCGGAATAGTTAGGCGGGAACACGCCAAACCTACTAGAATCCGTAATAAGTTGGCGTGTTTGCCCCTTTTTTGAGACGATCTATCCATGTCCGTCAGTCTGTCTGTCCATCTGTCCGTATGAAACACTGGATCTCAGACAGCATTTGTTATGTTTGCACTCAGATCAAGTTTGTTTCAAATTTTTGCCACACCCACTTTCGCTCCCACAAATAAAAAATCAAATAACAAGCGTTCCTGAAAATTAGGTTACAATAAAATAATATTTGTGCAAATACTTTTGTATGGGCAAACGCGTCCAATTACTAGGGGTCTTATAGCTTATAGACAGACAGACGGACATGGCTAGATCGTCTCACCTGTTCATGCTCACCAAGAATATATTTACTTTATAGAGTCGGAGATGCCTCCTTCTACCTGTTACATATGTATATTTCTTGCCGGAACAAGGTATAACACCCTTCTACCCTATGGGTAGCGGTTATAAAAAGGTTCTGAATTTTTTCTGCGCCACCACAATATTTTGGTGGTTTGATTATTTTCATCATGTATTTTTGCAAGATATATTTATACCGAACCGTTTATTAGCCATCTCTACTTTGCCGTCAAAATATCCAACTTGGAAATTGTTCCGAGATTTTCCCCAAATAAAATGCAATTTGAGAAACAAGCCAGGATAAAAAGAGACGCTCTAATCTCGAGCATCCGCTTGGAGGGATCAAGAGCTGTCCAATATGGTGAGAAAAGCCTATCTAAATCTATAAAAGTACTCAATGCAGTTCAAAGTTAATTTCGCAAGAGTTTGAACAGGAATTTCATTTGCCTCTACTTTACTCTCCCAATTATCACACGCATGGTATAATGGCGCAGAACGAGTCGAGACAGACCCAAAAACCTCGTAGCCGCGACCACATTAGCCTATTTGCGATAAGAGTCAATACGCCTACTTGCGATATGCTATGCCAATATAAATGGAGAGAAGGTGGAAAAAGAGACCAAGGCTTTCTCGCGTACTACCTTCGCAATTCCAAATTTCAGAAATTTAGAAGCTTTTCCATCTCAACTTCAAAACTAGTAATGAACCTCGTGCTATTGTGATCAAATCTTCTTTGACGCTTTGCTAAACGTTTCGGAAACAAACGGTTGGTCGTAAACATATAATGTAAGACCTTGTGACATTTTCCAGAAATTAGACAAGAGTCTGTCTGGTTTGGACATTTTCGAGCCGTGTAACAGTGTAACGAATTTATCGCTCAACAACTCTCTGTCTCTCAGTTGACAGAATTTCATTATTGTCCCTCTCTGGTCTTAAGTAATCTTGAAAAAACATATTGTTATTATTACAATTATTATTCTTGTCCTAAGCATCAATCGGCCTTCTTCGTTTTCCGATTTACCTGTTTTGGCCTTGCCTTGACAAACACCATATTGCTTGATTAGGCTGGATTTTATTACCGGTTTTCTTAAAGTGTCGGTGGGTCAAGTAAATCGTATACAAAACTCTATGCCGTCAATTATTCTTTGTTTCTGAATCATCCAGCGTTATTCTGTCTAGATCAGAATCCTATCCTTTTATATCCCTTTGAATTTATGAATTAAACACTTCAGATCTTTCCCTAATAATACTAACTGTAACTCTTACCATCTCCAATTGCACAGTGGTTGGGCTTGTATGAAGCCACGGCCAAAAATATTTCCCATTGAGATATCGTTATGAAATTCTTCCCAAAAATTTAAAAAAATATTTTGTATATACAGTAAAAAATTGGATAGATCGGAGGACTATATCCTATAGCTCCCATACAACCTTACAAATACACAGATAACACTCATAAAGGGGGGATCGGGGGTAACATGTTTAAAAATCTATTTTAACATAAAAATGACGTACACATAATACATAAAAAAAGTATAATTAATCAAACATACACAACAAATAATAAATTAATCAAATTAATTTCCCAAGAAGAATTTATTAAAGTTAATACCTTTAATATTAAAGTTCATTTTAAATGATTGAATTTAGAAATCTCTTGCGAATGTTGGACCACTATGAAATGCAACTTAATAAACAAAAAATAAATCAAAACTATTAATAAATGAAAAACTATTAATAAACACAAACTCAAAAGACGAAGACAGGGCAACAGCACAACAAGCACACAGGCGAAAACAAATTTTTGTAGTGCAAAACTGACCCTGAAAATGTTAAGACAGCGTTAGAATTTTTAAACACATCTGCAAATATCTGCAAAAAAAATGTACATATTTATTACCTTTAGAGCCAGGCAAACACATTGGTATACAACTTAACTGTGGCTTTCTGTGGCGTTACTACTAAAATTTTAGCTAAACATAAAAAAGACGTTCAAAATATATGTATACAAAAACTTGTATTATTTCAAATTAATATAACAAGAAGAGTAACAAGTACGTTTTTTTTATAATATCTCAAATTTTAAAAAATACCTTCAACTTCAAAATCCATTACAAATATTTTAAATTTGGACACGTAATAAATGAACTGACCACTCCAAAGTTTGGTTTTGTTGTAAAAAATTCGCAATGCGCGCTAGCTGTGCTGTGCAAATGACCACCTCCTCGCAACCTTAATTCTATTTTTAGAAAAAACCGTTAGATATCCAGAAAAATCTAGTTTGCCATGATGAAGCTTGGACCATTTAAAAACTATTTGTTTACTTTTCGTGCATTTTTGTTGATATGACTTTTTTTATTTTTGGCCTATGGGCGCAACCACTGTGGATTGGTATTTCAAAAAGCAAACTGAAATCATTTATATAGTACATATTGAGAAAATCACATCTTTTCGTGTATGGGTGTCGGTCCCTAATGTTTTTTAAGCAGAATCAGCGAGATGATGAAAGTGGTAATTGGTCTCTTCATCACTCCCGTGTCCATTCGCTCTTGGCAGTCTCCACCGAAGTAATGCGTTTGAAAACGTCACCCATGAGCCAGACTTCGACTTCTAGGACCGTCAACCAAAGAGGTTCTCTTAATAATTTGTAGGAAAATATTTTCAACGGCTTTTGAATCTTTGAGATATATCTAATTGAACCTGTAAATAAAAATTGCAGTAGAAATAATTCAAAATTATATCCCTTTATTTTAATTATAGCCAATAAACCACGAGCAGAGCTTCTATTCTCTCCAATGGTGTCATTAACTATAGGATTAACTTTGGCTGTATTTGTCGCAAGCCTAGCTATAGTGCTCGCACTCCGAATTCCTTGCGCCGCTACATCACGAAGGCGACAAAAAAGAACTGTCAAACGACCACGAGTCTAGAGATGCGTCTCCTGGGCCAAGTGATCACAGTGTCAATAAGGATATTGATGAAAATGATGAAAGAAATCCTGATGTAGTTCCAGAACTTATTGATTATGATGATCAAGTAAGTATTTATATTTTCAATATATTATAGTTATAGTTTAATATATTAACTATCTCTAGCTGTAGGTTAAAAGACATTTTCTTCTCCATATAACTCCAGTTGTAATAGTATCAAGAATGTTTTACAAATTTGTAACACAGATCAAAAATAGACCAATAGTAAATTGTAATACTGAACCACAACTATTTACTATAAATTTTTTTTTTACCAATTAAAAAAATTACAAAGTGACCTATTCATTCTGCTTCATTCAAACAGGTCGAATACACACGAAAGCGACAACATATATCTACAATAGATACCAGTTGTAATCCTTGTAGAAATGTTCTGATAAATTCCGCCACGGGGCAGCATATGGACATAACGGAAGAAACATTATGCGGGGCTCATAGCATTGGCTATTGTACCTTACGCAGTGGAAGAAATGCTCAAAATATAAGACCGGTTGTAACATTGCCAATGGTGAGTGTACCCAAGCATTATACTACAGGATACAAAATATCGCATGCTTGTGCGAATCCATATTGAGTTTTGGTTTCCAGAATTATACAACTTCATTATATGCACAGCTGTCCGATTAGACAGCTCATTGCACACTCTTATCAAAATGCAATGGAAATGCTAAGGTTTTGCAGTACAGTACAAGCGTTTCTGATAAAATTCAATTGGTTTTTTGTTGACAGCTGAATGTTACATCTGGTGAACCACAGGGTTCTAATTAAGGTTATCCACTCTTTACAATTTTAATTAAAAATCTTCTTTCTGTCATTCTCGGGTATTTATGTACGTATGTTGATGCTTTATTAGATGGAGAACTACAACTAAAACAGCTACAAAATGACCTATTCCGTCCGAAGCAATACCGGATATTTATGACTTAGATTCAGAAGAATAGACAGGATACGTCATGGTAGCTGTCGACAAAGATGTTGATGAAATTTTGAGTGGAATGTATACTCCGAACCACTTCTAGAGTAAGATGAATTCAGTCGATTCAGTCAGTGAGAGGGATAGTATAGTCAGTGGCTATGCAGGCCTCCCTACCTATGGACACAATGTCATTGCCTATTCGCCCAAGATGGGCTTTAGTAAATTCGTACATGTCCAGGGAGTCGATGCCAACCATTATTTCGGGATCCAGATTCCAAAGAAATGGCTATAGGATCCCACCCTGGGCACACCTCGCACTACCTTTGCAATAGTCGAATCGCCATACATAACTTCTATCCGCCTGTCGCTAAGATGTTTAGTCGTGTTGACTAAAGTACGGCTCTTCCTAATGTCGTCCGTGGACACATTATTGAAGATGTCTGACAAGCTCCTCGTAATGACGGCATTGGACATATTATTGAAGATGTCTGAAACATCAAAAAAAATCTAGGAAAGCATACTCTTTGTAATCGAGTGCTATTTCGATGAAGGATAAACTGTCTTACTTCTGATGTGCAGGTTAAGTAGCTTCTCCAAAGCTTTTAATAAAAAGGACGTCAGGCTGATTCACCAAAAGTCGTTTGTACTTGATCTTGGAGATTCTCTAGAAAATAGGTCAAGCGCCAAGCGAGTCACGCTGAGAATATCTGAAATAGTCATATAATTACCGCAGATTTGCTAGATTGCAGCATTGCTAGCGAAAGTCCATCGAGTCTGGGCATTCTGACACTCGCAAATGAGTCAATTGCCCAATTTATTTTATTGTGTGTTTTGCAGATGTCATAACCGGGAGACTTGGAAAGAGCCGTTAATCACCATTCTTTTTTCTCGGAGATTAAGATGAGAGCAGCGCCTTAAGAGTTTTATTTCAGATTTCGGTCCACACTCCATTGCTCGTATTAATCAGAATTGGATTGAAAGACAGCTTTGACAATAGCTTTATTAACATAGATGTGTATGTGTATGTTTAAGCCTGAGCAGAACGTTCGCAATGAATATCTGTTGGACGAGGAAATCATCTTATAAACCTCACAGTCACAAATGTTATCCGTCCTATACACGTAAGTGGCTCCTTCCTGTAGGGCGAAGAGGAGCTCCGCTTAAGGCTTTTGAGATTTTTGAAGGTTGAGTTACAGCAGACTCAGAGGTTTGTAAACTCGTGGGGGTTCCTCTTGCATGGACAGTTCCTACTCTTTTTTTCCATCTAGTCTGTTGTATTGAGGTGCAAGGTGGCATTAGTTATACCGATGTGTGCTCTGTCGCCGAGCCGAACTTGAAAACGAACAGCCGCTTTGTACTTGATATTAGCTTTCAGGCCTTACGTTTATTGTAAGTTTCGCATGGAGTTTTTGATTTGTACTGACCGCTCGTTAAGAATATTTAGTCGGAACTAAATGCTATCGGCATTTCGATCAGCTAGTGCCGAGCTCTTTGCAAAGCTCGGCTTTGCTGTAGAGAGAGAAGCTGAGAGCACTCAAACTTAGAGTGCTTGCGTGCTCGTAAGTGAATTGTAAGTTAATGCGGAATACGGATGGCCAGGTGCAGAGCACATTTCACTCAAAAGGTGACTGCGTTAAGTTCAAAGTCGCACAACTTCTCGTCGTTAGTACGGAAGAAGCCGGATGTGTTTGGGGAATTGAAAAAAAGTGTTTTTTGGATTTGAAAAGAAGTTCTTCAAGTGTTGCTGTTCGCTCGACGGACAATCGAGCCGATAAGGACTTACAATTGGATCCCGATACAGAGCCAGTCAGGATGCAACCAAAAACCTATAAGGGTCCAAACGCAAGGAAGAGAGCCGCCAAGCAGAATGGATGGGAGGATATCCGGCAGATTTCCACACAACTTGTAGGACTGCAACTTCGTGTTCGAAATGATTTGACCTACTTAGAGACAGAGGCCTTGCGTGAGGCTCTTGAAACCGATCCAGAGCCTTGCCCAATGGCGGGTAGATTGAACACAATTCTCAGATGTCAAGCTGGACCAAGCCGAATGAAAACCTTCTTTGGTCAAAGGGGACTTTGGCACAATGGCATGGGGTTCACCGCTATTCTTGGAGTAATGACGGAACAATTTCTCAACTTCTGACCGTCTCCTACTTTGAATATAAATATTAGGGAATATCCAATGCAACTACCACTGCCCTGTCCAATCTATATCTATCTTGCAGAAGTGCTATGCACGCGGTTACAGCATCCAAGCAATGTGTACGTATGTATGTATGTTTGTACAGAAACGTTGAGCATATGAGAAAGCTATGTTAAATGCAAAGTGTGTGCAAAACAATTTAAGTTACATTCAGTTATGTATGCATTTCGGACAAAAAACAGCGAAGTTCTTGCATACTACACTTTGCACTTTTCACTTTAACATGCGCTATCTCCGCTCCGCCGATCAAAAACCACTCAATGCTTATCGCTCGCATACAATGCGCTCACACACTAGCAAGCACTCTATGTTCGAGTGCTCTCAGCTTCTCTCTCCTTTAACGCTCCAACGCAGAGCCAAGCTTGGCTAGATGACCGAATTGATGGAAACATTTAGTTCCGACTAAATACTCTTAAAGAGCGGTCAGTACAAATAAAAAACTCTGCGTTTTTTTCTCGCAAGAAACAAGACAAACGCCTGTTCTTCTTTAAGTATAACTTCGTCAGACCCCCAACGTGCACCGTTGAATTGATATCTCACGCATCAACCTCTGGTATTAAAGGCGTGACCGCCACAGGCAGAGAGGCTTCGGTCGTTTGAGTTGACATCCCAACCCGAGTTTTATTGTTGAATTAATAGGTTAGAATTTATAGGTTATTGTTTAACCGCCAGACACTTCTTCCTTTGCTGAGCTCAGTTAAGATCTGCAGTTTATGAGACGTCGATGCATTGATTAATGCATGTTGTTTCAAAAATTAAAATTAAAAAAACCCGTGCTGCCATTAGTACATCAACTTCCAAATAAATTATATATCAGACCGCAACCAATAATCGTGACTTTAGCCTTAAAACTAGGCTTGCTACTCAATTTTGTCGATTTGTGGAAACTAAATAAATGTCTATCTCTTATAACCTATAGGATCTATGGGTTTATACGGACATACAGACAGTAATTCTGGATAATGTATAATAAATATAATATTTTTTTATTTTTATTTCAGAATGTTACACCCCATGTGTATTCAAATGTCATTGCTCAATGTACCCTTCCTCGCCAGTCATTTCAAAACGAGTGGCCCCCATATACAAGTAATGCCATTGAACCAAACCGTGTTACTCCCAACGTTTCAACATTTCATCAATTACCGATTTCTGCGGAAAAAAGTAATACGCATGTATCCCGAGAGTCACCGGAGGAATATGCTGGATCATCATCGTCTACTTCTAATAGTTCTATGATTTCAGCATCAAACACATATGCTCAATCCCATGGTCGAACCATAGCGTTACATCACATGAATCAATCACAAACGAGCAGAGCTTGTATGGGAGCACCAAGCAACATCATAAACACGATTGAACCAACACAATCTGATGATGAAGCTACCGTCCAAACTCCGCTTATGATAAAACGCGATAGCTCCGTATGACTATAGAACTGTCACGGGGTGCTTAATTCAACCCTGTGATGATCAAAATAAATTAGGCTATTTCGAGAAAAGAGGCAAACTTATAGAATTACATTGCATTTTATACAACTAATCTTCAATATACAAATATATTTAAGAGTATTGCAGCCCCCAAATATATCCTCAAAAAATGTTTTGGATTTTAAATTGATTGTATTAAAGAAAGCAATTTCTATTTCAATTTCTTTAGTTCCTTGTCTGTTTTTTAACAGAATACTATGCCAAATTTATATAATTATATAATTAGTATATAACTAATTTTAACTCCCAATTTACCCAAATGACTAATAAATACATGTAAGATTAATAATTAACAAACAATAAGTAATGTAATTGCAGAGAAGGAGTATCGATCCCTAACAACATGTGTACGAATCTTTTCGTACTGGAAAAAGGTTGGAAAAGAACAATTAGACGGATTGGGTACAGCTACTTGTTGGAAGTGTATATCGTTTGAAGGTGATCGGGAAAGGGCACACATAACTTGAGAGAGACCACATCTAATGCAAGCAAAACGAAAGATTAGGGGCTCCAACCATGCACAATCCTGTGCAAATATTTACACAACTGTAACTGTCTTCGACCCAGCGTCTCATATCTAGTATTTTTACTAATTCGGTTCCACTAACTTTCACGCCACTTCTTGTTTTACCTTCCAACAAACGCGAATAGTGCCGAAGGGGCTTTGTCTTGCGAACTTGTTGCCTTATGACTGATCGCATCATCAGATACCGTTCTAACGGCATAACAAACGCGTATAGTTAATTAGATTCTCTTGCAAAACTTTTTGCACTCATCAGTATAAGACGGCTCGTTTGTAAAGATCCCTAGTATTTACAATCATCCTTGCGAGAGTTTAGTTTGCAGAAGGCATAAGCCCGGCAACTTAGTCGGGTATCGATGATCACTCCAATATACCTGATGAATATTTTCGAGTTAATTACGTTATTGCCGATGCAGATGGTCGCATTCTCTACAACTTTCCGAGCGCTAATGCGTAATAAGTACCAAAATTCCAGCAAATTGGATAAAGACACTCTGACTATTTGACTATATCATTACGGCACCCGTTCGATAAAAAGACACTTAGGATAGCCCCATGACTATAAATTATAAATAAAATAAATGATTTATTTCAAATTAATAATATTGAATTATCAGGCATGCTGCAGTATCACTTTTCGTTGTCGTTTTGGGACCAAAACCGAGATTTTCGTTTTTAGGTGCTCCGGTTTTTATAATTTTTTGGTCATTCAGGCATGCTCCGGTATTCATTTTTGGTTTTCGTTTTCTTTTTTTTTCCGGTCATTTCAACAACTGTTTTTTATGAACTTTTGATATTTAACATATAAAATTGGATAAATTAATATCATTAGTTTTTGGTATATGCTTGTTTTTCTGAAGAGCAAAAAGTGCATTCGGTGATTTTTACAATGAGTGAAATTATTCAACAAAGAAGTTCCATTAAATTTTGTGTGCGGAATCATATTTCGGGTGCCGAAACATTCAGAATATTGCAAAAGGCCTTCGGTGATTCTACCATGTCACAAAAAAATGTTTATAAGTTGTACAAAGACTTCAAGGAGGGTCAAGGAATAGCACGTCAAAGTCGTTCAAAAATCAAGGTCATGATGACAGTTTTTTCGATTTTCGTGGTGTATTGCACTATGAATTCCTTCCATCCGGCCAAACTGTTAAAAAGGAATATTATTTGAGCGTTATGCGTCGTTTGCGTGAAACAGTTCATCTAAAAAGACCAAAATTATGGATCAACAACTGTTGGTTTTTGCATCACGATAATGCACCGTCGCATACTGCATTGATTCTTTGTGAGTTTTTTGCCAAAAATTCAACCAATATTGTTCCACAACCATCGTATTCGCCTGATTCAGCTCCGTGTGACTTCTGTTCAGCAAACTCAAACGATCTAGCCTCTTTTAAATTGGCAATGACACATGGAACAGGACAGCACAGGACGACGATTAGAGAAACGAAATAGGTCATTCGTCCGTCAGAGAGAGAGAGGTCAGTTTTGATGTCCTCCATCGGGAGTAGAATCAGCTTGGCGTCGAGTCTTCGGATAGTACCCCGCGCCGTGAGCACATCTACATTTCGGACCTTTGTATCGGTGCCTGGGCACGTCGTCAGAACCTGTCCCTAGGCACCACTCGTTGGAGGGAAGGTTATCTTTCTTTACGACGGCAATGTCACCGACCTGCAGGTTCCATGTAGGGGATTGTCATTTCGTCCGTTTATGTAGCTCCTTCAGGTACTCATCCTTCCAACGGAAAGAAAATTGTTGGTGAAGAGGTGGTCGGTTGGATGGATGTGGCCGGTTGGTTAATTTCCGGTTCTACCACCGAAATAAGCGGGCCACTTATGGCTAGTAGGTCCGTAGGCTTTTCGGACATCGGAGATATCGGCTTCAAATTAAGGCAGGCTTCGATCTTAGACAGAAGAGTGGATTACTCTTCAAGGATAGGCTTTGGCGACCATGCTTTGCGATGATGAAGTCTGTGGAGATCACCTTATCAGCTCCAATGAAGGTCTTACCGTTGTCCGAGTGCATTTGCTGTGAGCCCGCGTCGTGCTATAAAACGGGAAAATGCGGACAGGAATTTCTCCGTCGTGATATCCGACGTCGCCTTCAAGTGGATCGTCGTGTACTTCATGTGCTTCAGCACGAAGACGCAGACATATCGCTTGGTGATTAAACAGGCTCGGCCAGTGTAGTTTTTGACTTCGAATGGGCCAGCGAAGTCAACTCCCATGTGCGTGAACGGTCTCGAGTAGTATGCCCTTCCCTTGGGCAGGTCCCCCATCATTTGGGTCTGCACTCTCTTCTTCTAGATCACACAAACCTTGCAAGAACTGATAGTGGATTTTACGAGGACCTTCAGCTTGGGAATCCAAAATCTGGAGCGGATCAGACGCATGACTACTTGGTTACCCCCATGTAAGGATATACCACGGGTGAAACGAACCAAAAGTCGCGCAAAGGTTAAGGAATATGTGAGTATAATTGGATGACTCTCATCATATCGCAGCGACTGGGACGCCCTCAGACGCCCGTTGGCCCGCAGAATCCCCTTGCCATCGAGAAAAGGGTTCAAGTTTCGGATTGAACTGCTGCCAGGACTGCAGACAGTGGTATTCCTTTGGAAAGGTTTGTCATTGAGTCATGATGATTAATCGCTCTTGGACCCTAGGAGGTAGGAGGTAACTCGGCGATGTTACACCTAATCCGCTGCTCCAGCAGAGTCTCGGGAATGGGACTTGAAGATGTTGGCCATTGATCCGGTTGGAGATGAAGCCACTCTGGTCCATGCCACCACAAAGGGTTATGAATCAGCTCTTGTGGCAGGACACCTCGGCTTTCGAGATCTGCTAGATTTTACTCGTATCGCAAATGCGACCAACGCTTGGAGTCGCTGGGAGGAGGGCCGAAGACAACCAATAGGACTGCACCACAAAGTTCCAAACGTGGCACTGAGAATGACTTGACAGGAACCACTCTTCTCTTCGCAGTGAGGAGATGCGTGGTCACTTTGTTCGTCGTCTCAACGCGGACAAAGATCGCCGCTCCATACGCCCTTTCTGAAGCATCGCAGAATCCGTGGTACTGGAGCTTTACTCTTGTTTGTAACTGAACCCACCTTGGGATCCGGATCTTACTCAGAACATGATAGCTCCATTCGAGTAAAAAATCCGCGGGTAGAGGTTTGTCCAATTCGACCGTTTTCAGCAAAGATCTCCTGCATAACGATCTTGGCTCGGATAACGAAAGGGGCCAGCCACCCGGCTGGGTCAAGAGTTTTGCAATCTGCGATTGTACGTCCCTCTTCGTATAGGAGTCCTGATGGGCAACTTCTGGTGGCATGAAGAAGAACTCGTCGTCGTGAACTTGCCACCTGATGCCCAGAGTCTTCGCCATACTCGAGTTTTTTAAAGTCCTCTCGGAGTAGGCAGTCCTCCTGTTGTTCGACGTCCACTTTCTCAGCGGGAAGCCAGCGCTGTCCAGGGCTGCACACACTTCGGTAATGGTCCGGATGACCTCTTCCTTAGTGTGCGTCCCTGCCAGGACGTCGTCCACGTGCGTGCTGCTGGAGATGACTCGGCTTGCAAGAGGATACTCCAAGCGTATGTCTTCAGCAAGTTGCTGGAGGACTCGTGGGGCCAGGAAAGGCGCGCAGTTGATACCAAATGTAACTGTGTTTAACTCGAAGTCACCGATCTCACCGTTCGACGTACGAAACAGAGTTCGTTGGAACGGTGTATTTTTCGAGTCCATAAGGATTTGACGATACATATTCGCTATGTCCGCATTGAACACATACAGAAAGTATCGCCATTTGCGGATGTGCAAAATGAGATCAGACTGGAGAATGGGCCCTGGATATTATAAAGACTTTTGCCATTTGAGGATGGACAAGAAGCGTTAAAAATGACCCGCACCTTCGTTGTTGTGCTATCTGGTTTGAAGACGGCATGATGAGGCAGTTGAAAATTAGAAGTCGTGACAATCGCCTGCGGCGAGCTGGGTGTCATGCGGCCCAAGTCCACGTACTCCTGAAGAACGGCATTGTACTGCTCCTTTAGAGAATCATTTCTGGACAAACGATTCTCGTTCTTGAGAAACTGAGCCAGCGCTATGGATTTGGAATGACCCAATTCAATGCCATTGGGCTTCCGGAATGGAAGAGTAACCCGATATCTGCCACATTTGCTATGAGAAGTTGTGTTTACAACGTTTTCTTCGCAAACAAAATCGGTTTCCTTTATCAGCTTCGCTGAAATATCCTCCAGCTCCCAACATTTGGAAATGAGTCTGTCGAGCTGATCGTCTGCTTGGATGGCGACTCTTGTCGAAAACACAGAGACAGTTGTCGACACATTCTGGGAAATGGGGCCAGTGAGAATCAACCAAACACGGTTTCTTGCCCAAGGAGTGACTCACAAATGTTTGGCCGGGACCCGCTCAGGATGACTGACGGAAGGATATTCGCACCAATTAAAATGTTAATCTGAGCATTTTTTTAGAATTTCGATCACTGGTAGATTTCTTAGGAAACTTTGCGGTATATAGAATGAAGGGAGCTTGCCAACTGTGGAATGACGAACGCTGATGTCTAGATATGGAGCTTCGACTTCGTTGGAGAACCAATACTGAAGTGACATAGCTTTCGAGCTTGGGCCGCAACTGCGTGATTTAGCCCAGATACTTGGGCTTGCACGGACTATAATGGCAACTTTATGCGTTGGAATGAAAGTTCAGAAATGAAAGTCGCTTCGGAACCGGAATCGATTATTGCACGCGCGGTGCATGTAGTACCCAAATGGCATACATTAATGACCGCCGTACCGAGAAGGATATTCTGAGTGTTAATGGCAAAATAATTCTGCACGTTTGTTGCTGATTGATTCGGAGTGGATTGTATGTTAGAAAGTGTCGCTGAAGTCGAAGAGAAAGAGCCACCATTATGACCACTATCGCCCCGATGTAGAAGAGTGTTGTGCCGCCGCTTGCATGTGAAGCAATTGTGCGCACTCGTACACTCTCGGAGCTGGTAACTTCTTGCAAAACAATTTAAACAGAGGCTCTTCTGTTTAGTGTAGGTCATCCGATCATTGACCGACATTTGAAGGAAACGCGGACAGGCCCGGACAGGGTGATTCTCTTTTGAGCACAAGTCACACGATTTGCCTTTCGGTTTGAACTCTGCTGTGGACGGGATGATCCAGCGGTAGCGCTCTGCGAGTTGGAAGTTTGTTTCACGTCCCCAATAGGGTCGAGTGTACGATAACGCTCGTTGAGGAAAGTGCTCTTGGACTTGTCCACTAATGATTGCTCCATAATGAGTCTAAGCTTGGGGAGCTTGGATGAGCAAAGAAAGATCGGGATGCAATCTGCGAATGGACTAGAGACGGAAATGTCCGAGTGCTCAAAAGCGGTTAAGCACCGCTGCTCCGCAGCTTCTTAATCGTTGTTAAAGAGTATTTTGGGCTGGCTCGTGATCAATAAGCACTTGTTTTCAGAGCGCTCATAGAGAGCACTCCAAGCCGACGCGAAACCATTTTTCGAGAGCGGAGTCTTGGCAATGAGTTCGTTGGCCTCATCTGCAGTTTTGGCACCCACCGGAATACACAGGATGCGCGGATGCATCACTCCTGACTGACCCGGATACTTGGGCGATTTGCCCCTTCACACGGACGAGACACCGCTCATACACTGAATAGCAGTGGTCGTACTTGGCCTCCATGGCCTCTATGCTTTCGTTGTCGCCGACCCGATGCAATGCATCAGCGCACGTGGCATAATCGACATTGCCCAGAGGACTTGCAGCCGGTCATGATAGATTTCGTACGTATGTTATCGTCCTCGGCTGCAGGCCCTCTGACCAGACTCTCGAATTGCACCAGTCTGTCAGAGACGGTGACGAAAATGTTGAGAGCTATTGTACGGGTTATGCTAATTTTCGCCTGGATGGATCGTGTGGCTGCCTGACTATGCACAGCACCTGGAAGTTTCGGAGCGTCGCTTTGGCGTGTGGCAAGTCGTCTCGGCAACGAAGGAGTTTTGGCAGACGGAGACGGCCGATCAACTTTAATGCGAAGTTGAGCTGAAGGAGTTCCCTATTCCTTGTCGACTTTGGATCCAGAAGGAGCGGGCGAATAACCAGAATTTTACTTTGGTTATTTATTATATTTTTGCCTTGATTAAATTTATTTATAAAATCATTAAGATTGCTTGCTTGGATTGAATTATTAGCGATATTAATCTGCTATTAATACCGAAAAGGAATTTAAAAGAATATCCTATAAAATCAAATAAATCACGTTGGGTACAACTTGCTATTCTAATACCGGTCATTTGTTTCTCAAGTTTATTCATTAAGTATAGTTTTTTAAGGGATTTAATGAAGATATGGCTTTGAGTTACTGATAAGTCAAAAGAATTTTCTATTTGTGACACGTTTACAGTTAAGCAATGATGTTCAAAAGATACAGGTAAATTGATTATTCTTGAATAGAATAGGATGAATCCTTGGTCGTTTTGAATAGGGTGAACTTCAACTCGTTAAATGTTTATAGGCGTACAAATAATTCATAGTATAAATAGAAACAGCAACTTGGGATGTTTCATCGTTTGGCCTGGAAGTGTAATATTTGCTTTTATTAATTATTTTCTACTTTTTAAATTTTGATTTATAATGGGTGACTTTGTTTCTCTGTTTGTTTCTTCAATATGTTTTTCGTCAAGTTTCTTTATATTACCCTTCTTTTTGAAAGGGTTCATTGTTTTAGACTTTACTAACGGGGCTTGTCTAAATCTTGTATATACTTCAAAATTACTTCTGTTTTTATTAAGGTTGTGTACTTTATTTACTTTGTTTTCTTGTGAATTGTCCATAAATAAAAATGTCTGCTGGGGTTCTATTAGTATTCTTATCCTTTGTTTTATGATTATAGGTATATAAAATTGTTTCATTATATAGGTATATACAATTGCGTCGAAGACATGATTGTTTGCTCAACCTCGTTAGACCTTTCGCCAGGTGGTTAGGGTGCAACAATAGCTTGGTAAAGTACTTTTCCTTCTGAATAATTAAGTCGCGATGTATGTTTTCGTTGCGAACGTACCACGGTGCCCCGGTGATGGTTCTCAAGATTTTCGACTGAACTCGCTGGACTATGTCAATATTGCTATTGCTGGCATTCCCCCATAACTGGGAGCCATACATCCATATAGGTTTTAGTACCGAGTTATACAGCAGGACTTTATATTCAAGGCTAAGGGGAGACCGAGCGTTGATAAGCCAATGAAGGCTGCTTGACTTTTAGCTTTAGGTGTGTTCTTTTGGTTTGAATGTGCCGGCGCCATGTGAGTCTTCTGTCGAGGTGTTCACTTAGATATGTCACTTCGTTTGCCCTCGGGAGTAGAGAGTTGTTTAACGTTAGCGGCGGGCAGTTTTGCCTGTTCAGGGTGAATGTAACGTGCTTGCATTTTTGTTCGTTCACTTCAATTCTCCAATCTGGTAGTCATTTTTCAACATCGACCATATGAAGAGTTGTTGCTTGCCTTGGGCATTTTAAGCGGCTGAGAATAGCTGTATCATCAACAAACGTAGATGTTGTTATTCGTGTGCTTGTCGGGTTGTCTGCTGTATAGAGGACGTATAGTGTTGGCCCTAGTACGTCATCAGATGTAGCAGTGTTGCATCTCACAACAAATTTTCTTTCGTAAGGGTAAGACGTCAGTTGATTTTTGATGATTCTATCGATTTCATTTGGGCGAAATTCAATTGGCTCTTGTTGAAGCTGAGGCTCATATGGCAGGATTTGGTTGGAAGACATCTTTAAGGTGGTTGGCAAACGTGCTGGCTCTGTCTGCATCGCTGCGCGCCCAGCCTCCTGTGGGATTTCTAATAGGCATCACGGTTTCTTTCGGTGAGCTCAGAGTTGGGTGAGCTCTCCATAGTGAGTGTAGTGTACTAGAAGTACACAATTGCTCTATGTAGCGGCGGTGAACATATACTTCTTCTTGATGTAGAGCTTTAGTAAGTTAACGTGAGGCATGTCTTAAACATTGCTTAGCAGATCGTGATCTGTAGAATTGCCACTCTCGACGTAAGCGTCGCTTTTCGAGGACGAGCTGCTCAATTTGTAGATTGTCTTCATTTAATTGCGTTGTGTATTTATAGTTTGAGGTATTGAAGCTTGAGCTGCAAAGACAAGTACAGACTGCAGTGAATTAACAAAGCTGTCTACGTCGGCGTCATTGTTGAGATGAGGACTCAACTCAATGTGTGAGCTAATATACTTTCTGTACTCAATCCAATTGGTTTTCTGTGAGGTCAATTTTAGTGATTGTTCCAATGTACCTGGATGCCGGAGTAGAATAAACAGTATTGGCGAGTGATCAGATGAAAGATCCGAAAGGCATTCGGCGCTTATCAGATTTTTTGGAATGTTTTTGGAAATCGCAAAGTCTATTAAATCGGGCAGTTTCTTTGGGTCTGCCGGCCAGTATGTTGGTGTGCCAGGATCCTTCGATCCGGATCAATGTTGATGTAGGGGCGCTGAAAGTTCCAAGAGTTTTTCCTTTTCCGAAATAAAACATTCGCGGTTTCTTATTATTATATATATGTCGGGTTGTTATTATTATTTCCCATATTTAATTACGCAGATTGTATACGGCGAATAAACTTGATCACGCCACTGCCCAGGTAAAAGTGTGTGCCAACATAGCAATCTGATCGTTAATAAGTGGTAAGGGAACCGAAACAGTATTGTTGTTCAGTTCACGATAGTCAACTCAAAGTCGATCGGATCCGTTCTTCTTTTTAACCAAGAGTATAGGACTAGCATAGGGAGAACAACTAGGTCGAATAATGTTACAGTTTAACAATTCCGTTATCCTTTCACGTACAATTTCTTTTTCATTTCGACTCAAACGATATGGACGCCGCTGCACAGTTTTGTTTGGATCAATTAATCTAATAGTCATTTCACCCGTATTAACTTTTGTGCAAGGGATTCCATCAATAAATGCAGCTGAATAGTCTTCAAGTAATTTAATTAAGTTTTCCTTGTCATTACCAAACATTTCAGTATCAACATTAAGTTACAAGGCAGATGGCTCAGATACTTTGCAAACGTTTACAGATTTAGACTTAACAAATTCAAATTTATCAGGTGTCAAAATGATTTCGTATCCCTGACTAAGGATTTCCCTACCAAGTACAATATCATTTGTGAGATACTTATCTGCTATGACGTGAAACAGTATTTCTACAATATTTTCATTAATAATACATTTAGATAGTTTTTGTAGCTTACTGGAAATGCCAGCGTCGCCAATACCTCGTATTATGACATTATTATTAATAAGTTTGCCATCAAATTTACCGGCAACACTACTTCGAATAAGCGAGCATTCTGCTCCAGAGTCAAAGCAAAGAGGAAAGATCTCACCCTGATGTGTCAAAACTCCTTTTGGCTCAGCCACAAAACATTGACTACATTTCTTCTCAGTAACTGCTCCAGACTTAGCTGCATTGTTCGTGCACCGATTCGCAAGATGCCCAAGTTGTCCACACCGGTAACAGGTCACATTCTGCAAATCGCGAGCTGTTTATTCTCCGATCCAGACCGCTTTAATTTACACTCCGCCATTTTATGTCCTGGTTTCTTGCATAAGTGGCACACAATTTTGGCTCGCTTGGTGTCGCCGTTATTAACATCAGTACTTCCAGCACTACGCTTTTTGTCAAATGTAAATGCTTTCAGTTCCATCTGGAGTTGACTTCTAGTTTGTACATTTGACGAGAACACCATACGCTGCAAACGGTTGTCAAAATTGGCCATGTGCGCAAGTACGGTGGATACAGCTATTTCCTCGACGTTCATATTGCGCCATTTTGTGGTTAATGACGTCACCATACGGCTTGCGTACCCTGCAGGGCACTCATTGTAGGCTGGACGGCTGTTCAGTATATTCAGGAACATAGCTGCCGACGTTTCCTTAATCTCGAAACGCTGTTCTTTAAACTGCTCCCAATTAATGCCGGGATAGCAGATCTGTGCAAGCCACGCTAAAGCACTGCCCTGCATGCAACTACTCAACATCATGATAAGTGCGCTGCCATTAATCTGCTGTTCGTCCATAATAATGCTTGCCGTTGCGGGTGGGAATGCTCACCCCCTTGCACTGGAGTAGTGCCGTCAACGTCATGGCGGGGCTAGGCACGGGCCTGGTGGGGCAGTGGGCCGGTTCATCCGGGATGACGATGGTCCTCCTCTGGAGGGTGCCGGTTGGACGCGTCGGCCCCTCGGTTGTCGCGCCAACCGCTGCTTGGAACTGAGGTACGCCCTGGGGAGAAGAGCCCTCTCAAACACACCTCGTCGGAGAGGGAGCAGGATGAGCTTCTGGAGGACGCCATGGTGAACTGTAATGGGATGAAGCAGAAGAACGAGAAAAAAAAGAAAAACAAGTGGAAAAGAAAAAAAAAGAGAAAGAATCAATAGATTAATTGAAGAACATGGCGCGAGATGAATTGCATAAGCCGGAAGAGAAAAAACCACAGGATAGTGGATGGCAGTAGAGAGAAGAATGGGCGACTCAGAGCGTGGGTCCGGTTGGAAGGAGGACCAGCTTTGCAACTGGTCGGCGGAAGACACCACGACACGTCTGAATGTCTACCACACGAACCCTTTCATCGGCGCCCGGGCAAGCGGTCAGCACGCGCCCAAGGCGCCATTCTTGTGGTGGTATATTCTCCTCTCTGATGACCACCATGTCACCGATCTGGAGGTCGCGTGAGGGTGACTGCCACTTATTTCGCTTATGCAATAGAGGTCTGCATGAATGCACTCAAAGCAGCATTTGGTACTCTCACTCAAAGTTCTGACTGACTGAGTGAGACATTAAGTAAAACGGATTTGGCAAATGTGGTAAAGGCATAAGTAGAAAATTTAATCTATCCGAACGGCGACGTAATACACGAATGAGTTTTGCGACCGAGTACTCGGTTAGTTGTGCGTCGCATTTGCGACGTCAAATTTATTGCGTGTTTGTTTTTTTCGTTTTTGTTTTGCTTTTCAATACAAGACATATGTAGACAAATAAAAAGGCATGGATTAATTATTATATATATATATATATATGTAATTTATTTATTTTATTTTTCAAAAACAGAATGAAGAAACATAATTTTATTTATTGTATCTGCATTGTTAGCAATGATACATCGCTTTTCGGAAATTAAATTTCTAGCATCTGAAAATGTTCTTTCAGATGCCGAGCTGCTTGCAGGTATACAAAAAATTGTGCAGCTAGTTTTAAATAAGAGCGGAAAAATATTTTTGTTAATGTGCCACCATTCAAGGCAATTAAAATCATCTGTATAGTTCACTGTCAAATTCATATAGCTGTCAATTTCATGTTTTAGGGGGGTCAATATCATTGATTTGATTTCGGTCTTGAATGAAATCGGAAAATGTATCGTCACACAGGCTCAAAGAATTATTAGAATTGGAACTTAAAGAGGTTAACGAAAATGTTTTCATAATTTTGTTGCAAGCTTCTATAATTTCTAATTTTTCAGTCGCTGAGTATTGCACAAGCTTATTAGTTGGTGAAAAAAGGAACAGAGCTGTTTTATGGTAGTTAGAAATATATGGAAGGATAATTATTGAAATTTGATCGGACAAATCGGACTTTAGTTGTGCGATACAGTCATTATCGTTTATATCTGCAGTGCAACATTTCTGTAATTTTCGAATATATGGAATACCTAAGTGGATGGTTGGATAGTTACTGCCTTCCAGTTTTTTTGAGACCTCTTCAAAAACTGAAAGTACACGGACAATAGAGCTCAAATGATTTATATTAATTCCTTCAATTATGGCTGTTTGGTTTTTTTCAATTAAAATATTTGTTATTTCAACCCAATTGACCTCCACTGACTTAAACAAATAGAAAATGGTATTCCACCTAGTTGGGCAAAGACTTTTTAAGGTAATTCCTAGGTAGGAATTGCTCCCAGACTTTTTGAAATACTTCACAAGCTTGCTACATTTGATAACAAGATCCGCAACCTCCTGTACACCTTTAACTGATTTCTCCACACAATTGTGAATTAAGTGATTCATGCAGTGAATATGCCGGTTATCACGAAAAGCTGCTATCATATTGGAGCCACGGTCCGTCACTATGACAGGTTCCTCCAGGCAGCAACCAAAGTCATTTAGTATACCACGCATTTTCTTTAGTATACTGGTACCTTTAAAATAAAATGAAATTGAATTACCAATAAAAAGTTACATATATAGTTTGGTTATCAGTGCAGGCTTCACCTTCCATGGATTTTATTGCCAACAGATGGTTTACTAGTGCTCTTTCCTTAATATAATGTATTGTGCATGAAATATATGACGATCTTAAATAACTATCGGTCCAAATATCGCTAGTCACCGCATATCCAAAGCTTTTAAAACTAATTACTTCTTCTTTTGTTGTTTTAAAATACGTACAACTTTTCTACATTAACATTTGGCCCAAATGTTGCTCCAACTTTAATAAAGAACGATGCAAATTGCTTTAGGCCGGAATCCTGAATCATTTTAAAGGAGCGGCAATTTTTAACTGCCCATTTTGTTAGTACTTCCACGCCCTCTTGTTTTGTTTCCGAGTTCAATTCGACGGGCGTAGCATCATCAAGATCGGCGTTCATAATGAAGCATTTGTGCTTCGTTAAGTTTTAAGTGCTTCCAGTAAATTTATAGACACTGTAGCAATTTTTGCACGCAACTAAACCAATTAAGACCTCCCCATCCTTTTTTTTTAATATTTGCGAATATTTCCCAAACTTTACTTCTTCCCTTTTTAAGGTTGAAAATATATTCGCCATTTAAAAGTTTCGATTTAATATCTTTATGCATAGATATTGCTGCATTCAAAAGCTATAAACGAAACACACCGCCATTAATTATAAATTTCAAATATACCAATATAGAAGCATCATAGACTTATGTACGTAATTACAAACACATCGAAAAGACAGCACTTGGTAGACTAAACGTTTTGTTAAAGGAGACAAACACTTCAATTGAGCTAATTGTTAATATATTAATCTATTTACACATATATTATGTATGTACATATATTGTGTTGTACAATATACATACGCAATTTACTAAAGTAAGTTCGCTTTCGTCCAAGCTCTGCATTTTTAAAACGCAATTTGATGCGCTGCTGCTTCTGCTCTGCTTGCTATGAATGACGAGAATGCCAAAATTTCATTCGAATAATCGAAACATTTACTCTGCATTCCCTCATTCTATCCATTACGCATTGGTTTGATTTTCACTCATTTTGCATACAACGAAAACAACCCTTACCAATGCGCAATTCACTTTGTTGAAACCGGTTTGCGACTTAAGTTTATTGTACTCAAAAACCCGAAAATTTTGAGTGCATTCGTGCAGACCTCTATTATGCAACTCCTTCAAATATTCGTCCTTCCATCGCACACAGAAATGCTGATGGAGGGCCTTGAGCCGTTGCCAGCGATTGCGGATGGACTTCACATCCTCTCTGGACTCTGGCTCCGCCATGGAGAGTAGGGGACCCCCGATCAGGAAATGACCGGGAGTAAGTGCCACCAAGTCGCTCACATCCTCTGACATAGGAGACAGAGGCCGCGAATTGAGGCACGCTTCGATTTTGGATAGGAGGGTGGAAAGTTCCTCGAACGTATGTTTAACGGAGGAAACTGTTTTGTAGAAATGCGTCTTAAAACTCTTGACGCCTGCTTCTCAGAGACCCCCCAAGTGGTGGGCACCAGGTGGGTTGAAATGCCATGCAAGACCTTAATGGCTGTGAGTGGTGAGAATCAGGCTGCGGGTGCTCTCCACAAAATCTTTGGAGAGAATGGAGGAGGCTCCGACGAACGTTTTCCCGTTGTCAGAGTACATGTGAAGAGGGCACCCACGCCGTGCCACGAATCGGGAAAAAGCTTCCAAGAACTTCTCCGCTGTCAGATCCGTGGTCGCTTCAAGATGAATTGCCTTCGTGCTAAAGCACACAAAGACACATACATAATCTTGCAGCACCGTCCGACGTAGCTCTTGACGTCGAATGCACCGGCGAAGTCTACTCCGAGCGAGGGAGATCGCCCATCAGCTGCGACTGGAGCTTGCGGCGATGTATTACGCAGGTCTTGCATGCACCAATTACTGTCTTCACCAAGTTCCTTAGCTTAGGAATCCAGAACTTGGTTCGGACCAGCCGCGTCACCAATTGGTTGCCTCCATGGAGGGAGACTTGATGCGTGAACGAAACCAGGAAGGAACGGATTCAAGCTTAGGATATCGCTTGACCCGATTAAACGGTTATGGGACCGGAGGGAAGCACACTCTTTCGTGTGTACCCGATTCTGAGCCTGTACAATCAGCCTCTCTTGAGCTTCTGCAAGCTCTTGAGAGCTGAGCATCTCTGGAAACGAGACCTTAGGATGGCGGCAACGCTGGGCAAACCTTCGCACATACGAAAACACTCGGAGCGCTCGATCGAACTTGGAGAAACGGTCGAGGAAGTCCTCACCCAGGACTTGCGCTGCATGGACCTTCACCGCTCGACACTCCAATTCAGTATCGAGCCCAATGACTGGTGAAGGCCACTGCGCTGGCGAGTGCGTCAGCCATTCAGGCCCCTGCCATCAAAGGCGACTGGCCAATAGCTCTTGCGGCGAGACACCGCGGCTCGCCAGATCGGCTGGATTGTGTTCGGAACGAACATTGTTAATATGTTAGCTGAAAAGTTTAATTTTGTCTGCCACCGGTTCTTGATACCAGTAACAATTTCGTTGCCGCAATCTGTACTTGAAACAAATTGAGCTCGGAGAAGTGAATACCACGAGTGTTCGTTGAGTACTCATTTTATTGTGGAATATGCAGGGTTTATATATACAATATCTTAAGAACTAATGTTTGTTTAGGTCAAATTCTTATCTGTTTATAGTTTACAATGGGTAGCCTGATAATCAACAGTTATCTCATAGTTTAATAGTCTGAACAGTTGTAAAGTAGGATAACCTTATCTTATATCGCTTAAGTTTATGACGCATGCAGATCAAATATCCGTGCTGACAGATGATGTGAAGTCGTAAATGCGCAGCGGTGCCTGTTTGTATAGGACTATCTGTTATCTATCTGCAGCGCACGATTTTCTGCTTGTCTCGAAATCGTACATCCTCCCGGCCGTTGAACGCAGTTTCAACAATCATCGATGTTAATGGTGAACGGCGGACTCGAAGTCGTATCAGTTTTCCTCATTGCCGCCGCTGGTATCTGGACTTGATGTGGTCGGTTGTCTCTCTTGTAACATTTTCTTACCCAGTGAATGGTCTATATTAATATGATGAATATTAGGCCGATGTACATTGCGATGTGGTGATGCTTGATCGTCTCAAGTCTATGTGGTAGTCTGAGTCTTAAGTTTGGTACAAGATCCCGTTGAAAATGCAGTAGTTCGGTATAACCAAATTTATTTATTTTTTTTTTTTATGTAATATTTTGTCTTTTGGAGTTGCATATGATGCATCCTGCTTGCTGTCAGTAGCCCCGTGTTGCGTAACCAGATATCTGATGTTCCATCGGTGCAAACAGCGTAGAGTTTTATTGGCGTCCTTATCGCATAACAGTGGTTATTGAAGCGTGATTTAATTGTTTCCTTTTCCTCAGCTGGCGGTCTTCAACTGCTTTGTTTTCTTCTTCCATTTCATCTTCTTCAATTGGATGTTTGTCAGTGGGTTCTTCTTCATTAAAGAGTGGAGCAACATGTTGAATCTCACGTTTAAAGATCCCTTTGGTCGTTTTAACTTCAACCACTCGTGCAAAGTTGTCCTTCCCGTAGAAGACTCGAACAATTCTTCCCATCGGCCATTGTACTACAGGAACATTGTCTTCCTTTATTATTACTAAAGTGCCTTCCTTTATGTTTGCTGAGGATCTTCTCCATTTTTGACGTTGCTGCAACTGTTGTAGATACTCCTGCGACCATTGTTTCCAGAATGCATGTTTCAGTTTTGAAACGGCCTGCCATCGATTACCTAACGTTTTTGGTTGCTGCGATGGTTCACAATCAGCTTGTGCAGTTAGCGGCTCTCCAATTAGGAAGTGTCCAGGCGTTAGTGCTATAACGTCATTTGGGTCATCGGACAGTGGTGTTAATGGTCGAGAGTTCAATATGGCCTCTATTTCGACTATAACTGTTTCCAGTTCTTCATAAGTAAGATCGGCTGTCGTCACATTTTTCAGTAATAAATGTTTTGCCGACTTTACTGCAGCTTCCCATAATCCTCCGAAGTGTGGTGCACGAGGTGGAATGAATTTAAATTGAACTCCCTTGTTGTTACACTCCTGGAGAATTTGGGTTTTCGCATTATCGGAGAATATAGCCTCCTGTAATTCCTGCAACTTGTTTTTTGCTCCCACAAAATTTGTTGCGTTGTCGCAGTGAAGAACTTGGCATTTCGCCGAGCAATGAAACGACGAAGTGCTGCCAAGAATGCCTCTGTTGTGAGATCGCTAACCAGCTCGAGATGCACAGCTTTAGTCGCGAAACAGCAGAATATGGCAATGTAAGCTGTGCTAGGCTTCTTTCCTCTCACTTTGTAGTGGATTTTAAATGGTCCACAATAATCGACGCCAGAGTTGAAAAATGGTCGAGCTTGCGTTACCCTAAGTGGTGGCAGATTTCCCATGATCTGCTCCATTAATTTTGGCTTAGCTTTAGTGCACTTGACACAGGCTTTTACCGTGCTCCTAGCCATAGTTTTTCCTTTAAGAATCCAGAATTGCTGCCTTGATGTAGTCAATAGAGCCTGAGGTCCGCAATGCATGTTGTCCTTGTGTATTTGCACAAGAATCATCTTCACAACAGGGTCGTTGTATGGCAGAAGTATCGGATGTTTGGAGTCGAATGATATATTTGCCGTCTCCAGTCGACCTCCTACACGCAATTCCATTCTGATCTAAGAATGGTGATAGTGAGTTGATTGAACTGCCCTTTAGTGTCTCCCTTTGCCTCTTGAGATGTTTGATGTCATCTTTGAAGTCGATATTTGGAATGTTGCGGAAAACAATTTTTCGGGCTTCCATTATTTCTTCAAACTCAATGGTGTGGCTTATGTATTTCGTCTTACGTCGGAAGCGCATCATGTAAGCTATTACTCTGAGTAGCTTGTTAAACGAATTATTATGTTGTATTGTGTATATTATGTCCTCCTCTTTTGTGATAGTCATCACGGATGGTTGACTAACCTTTGGCGGATTCATAATTATTAATTCCTCGTTGGTAGCAATAAAAGGAGCCGGCCATGTGGATGATGAACCATGTAGGAACATAGGGCCGTAGAACCACATGGCATGTTCCGCGAATTTTGATGCCGTCATTCCTCTGGAGAGGACATCTGCTGCATTGTGTTCTGATGCAACATGTCTCCACTGTTTTGGTATGGATAGCTCATGTATTGTTGCAACTCTAGTGGCAACGAATTTATCTCGAATGGATGATGAGCAATTAATCCATGACAGTACAATCCGTGAATCAGACCAGTAATATGTGGATGCATTTTTCATGGCCAAGTCTTCCTTTATTTTGGAAGTCAACTGTGCTCCTAATACAGCAGCCTTAAGTTCCAGACGTGGTAGAGTTATTGTATTAATTGGTGCTAAGTGAGATTTTGCACATAATAACTGGATCGTTCTTCGCTTGTCCTTATATGTTGCTCGGATGTATACAGCAGCTCCATATGCTTTCTCCGAGGCATCAACAAATGTGTGGATTTCTGCCGTCACAGGTGTTTTTCCTGAGTATACGTGACGAGGTACTTTTATGGTGTTCAGAACCTTTAGCTCCTCCCTGTAGCGTTTCCATTCCTCCTGAAGATGAGCCGGCAGATCGTCTTTGTACTCATAACCCTCCTTTGTGAGGTGTTGCATGAAAATTTTGCTTTCATTACAACTGGGGAAAATAAACCAAGAGGATCAAATATCCTAAAGATTTCAGACACAACATCTCGTCTTGATATGTTGGCCTTTGTTGATATCTCCGTTTTCCCACAAAGATGATCGGTCGTTGGTGTCCAGGTGATTCCGAGGGTCTTAATCGTGTAGTCCTCATATGAAGTCTCCTCCAGTTGTACATTTGAAGTGATGTCTTCCCTCGGAACTCCTTGTAGAACTTGGAAATTGTTGGTACACCATTTTCTTAACTTGAATCCAGAATTTTGCAGAAGTTTGTTAAGCTGTTGTTGCCTCTGTAGAGCTTCTGGTATAGTTTCGGCTCCGGTTAAGCAATCGTCTACATAGAAGTCGTTTTCCAATGCGGCAGCACCATTAGGGTATTCCTTTCTGCCTTTTTGTGCTATGTGCTGCAAGCATTTTGTGGCTAAATATGGTGCAGCTTTTGTTCCATAGGTAACCGTTTTTAATCTGTAGTATCGCAAATCCTCAGATGGATCATTGCGCCAAACAATTGTTTGGAAATATTGGTCTACGGGATTTATCCAGATTTGACGGTACATTTTCTCTATGTCCGCCGTGAAAACATATTTGTGAGTCCTAAATCGCAGCAAAATTGAAAATATAGAGTTTTGCGCAGTAAGTCGTTGAGCGATTTTCCTGATGACGTAACTGCAGATGCATCAAAAACCACTCTTAATTTGGTTGTTGCACTTTCAGGTTTGAGCACACAGTGATGTGGTATGAAGTACCGTGCTTTTGTTATTTCATTTGTGTGCATCTCCTTCATATGCCCAAGATATTCTTTCATGAAATCCACATAACTTGCCTTAGTTTGTGGATCTCGCAATAGCCGTTTTTCCAAAGAAAGGAATCGTCGTGTCGCAAGATCACGACTCTCCCCCAGGACTGAAGCATTATCCATGAATGGGAGACTAACAATCGGTTTCTTATCAATTGCAGTCTGAATGTTCTGGAGAAAGTGCATTTCACATTGTTTCTCCAGTGGTGATAGACATGGTGTATCGGTTGAGAATGAATCCAGTTCCCAAAATTTCGTAATTTGTTGGTCTACCTTATCTTCTTCCGTTAGATCTGCACAAGTAGTTGATCTTGATGAATTATGTTTTAATTTTCCAGCCACAATCCATCCTAGTTTGGTTTTCTGTAATCTTGGGAGTCCTTTACCCAACGATAAATGCTTGTCCTGCATTATGTCGTAGTAGTGTTCTGCTCCTAAGAGTAGATCAATCTTTCCTGCTTTGTCAAAGTTAGGATCTGCCAATTCAATATGCTTTGGAAGTTTCCAACGAACAATATCAATTGACTGTCCTGGTTGATCTGCAACAATGTGAGGCAATACAATAGCCTCCAATCGAGAGTTGAAATTGTTATGCTGTGATTTGAGCATAACATTAACACGTGCCTTCGAGTTTTGTGTTCGTCCACCAATTCCATTTATTTGTAGCTCTGATTTTTTAACGTTAAGAGCTAATATATTTAATGCTCTTTCAGAGATTACATTGACTTGAGAACCTGAGTCAAGTAAGGCTCTGAATTCGGCCATTTGTCCATTATTGCCTTCAATAATAACTCGAGCAGTGGCTAAAAGTACATAATTGGTTTGTACTCCACTTGCTGATGCTGCTGTTTTGGATTCAGGCATCGATTCCAAATGTAGAAGAGTGTTATGCCTTTTATCGCATTTAAAACAATTTTTCTTCTGACATTCCTTTGCTGAATTATCGCGTTTGAAACATTTTACGCATAACTTGTTCCTTTGAATCCAATTTAGTCGTTCAGCTGTTGTTTTCTTCAAAAATTCATTGCACTTGTATATAATGTGATTGGTTTTGTTACAGAAATAACATGTATATTCTGTACCAATCTGAGCGCATGTGCCTTTTTTGGTGTGATTTATCTTATCACTGCCGGTAGCCTCCAATGTAAGGAACCGATGTTCCAAGAAGGTCAAAAACTGATCCAGTTTCTGCAGCTTCTTTGAGTCTACAACTGATTGTTCATATAGCATATGAGTTTGACGATCCAATTTCCTTGTTAAACTACATAACAGTATTGGATCCCAGTTTTCAGTTCGAATTCCAATGTTATTTAGTGCAGATAATGTTTTTTGATATTATCATGCATTGCTTTTATAGACTTGCCATCATTTGTTATTGATGGTTGGTCCAATATTTTTTGTATTAATGCGTTACTTAGCACTCTTTTGTTGCTAAAACGCTCTTGTAGCATATTCAGGCTGTTGCATAATTTCCTTCGGTTAAGGATAGATGGCGTATTAAACGCTCAGCATCTCCAGTGATGGTAGTTTTTAAGTACCACATCTTTTGAATGATGGGTAATGATGCTTCATGAATCATTTTCTTGAAGATGTCATGAAATTGTTGCCATTTTAAATAATCCCCATCAAATTTGGGAATTTCAACCTTCGGCAACGGCAATGAGGCATGCATTTGGGGTATGTTAGCAGGACGGGAGACACTTTCTTCACATGTCATAGTTTAGACTCCTATGACGGCGTCTTCAGCTGCTAGATATCTCTGGTCGACATATCCAAGTTTTGCAGGATCCTCAAATTTTTTATAAATTTCTATGTGGATCATTGTTATCTTATTCCAATTCTGATTTATGATTGGCATAAATCCTTGACGTGTTTCATTCGTCATTTTGTTCATGATGCGTTCCAAGCTATCCAGCAGAACCCTTTGTTCACGAATCATTGGCTCCAGTTCTGATTATTCTTCATTGGAAGTAACCGATCCAGTATCCATTTGTATTGTGGATAATTGTTTATTAAATTCTCCTTTGTATGATACAACCAAATCCCTTATTTGATTGAAGTAATCATTTTTAAAGTAATTGTGCTCAATTTTAGCACCTTCTGTTTTACTTTTATATTTGAATCCTCTTTAGAAAATGTTTCCCACAGCTTAGCTAACTTCTCAATGCGTTTTTGGAAGTAGTCATGCTGTAGTTTTCGCTCAGGCGAGTCCTTTTTGTAATTCCTTATTACGTCTTGGATCTCTTCGCCTGTTATTAATTGCCTGTCCAGCAATGCGCTGATATTCGATGATGCCATTTTTTGTTATTTAAAGTAATACCTGACCCGTTGGAGGTATTTTGTTTTGTCGCTTTGACAGGTTGTGCCTCTACTCACAACCAAATAGGCGGTCAAGGTATACTTTTAAATATTACGGCTATGGAGCTTGATTTTCTCCTTCTTTGTTTCTGCCAAGTTGTCTATCCAGTGATGTCCAAGATCGCCAAGTTTATCAGTTGTTGGTTTTTGAAATTGGTCGCCCAGTTGACCAATTATACGTGTAGGATTCTCCAAATTAATCCTGTGTCCAGAAGTCGGGGGTCACCAAATGTTAGTATGTTAGCTGAAAAGTTTAATTTTGTCTGCCACCGGTTCTTGATACCAGTAACAATTTCGTTGCCGCAATCTGTACTTGAAACAAATTGAGCTCGGAGAAGTGAATACCACGAGTGTTCGTTGAGTACTCATTTTATTGTGGAATATGCAGGGTTTATATATACAATATCTTAAGAACTAATGTTTGTTTAGGTCAAATTCTTATCTGTTTATAGTTTACAATGGGTAGCCTGATAATCAATAGGTATCTCATAGTTTAATAGACTGAACAGTTGTAAAGTAGGATAACCTTATCTTATATCGCTTAAGTTTATGACGCATGCAGATCAAATATCCGTGCTGACAGATGATGTGAAGTCGTAAATGCGCAGCGGTGCCTGTTTGTATAGGACTATCTGTTATCTATCTGCAGCGCACGATTTTCTGCTTGTCTCGAAATCGTACAAACATGTTGCCAAGTGCCATTCACCGAGTGAATTTTGGCCACTCGGGTCGCCATGAAAGTGGTCCACTTGCATGGCTGCTTATCCAGCCATGCCAGAACTATAGTGGAATCTGTCCACAGGTACGTCTCAGCGTCGGGGGTTGGAAAATGTGGTAGGAGGGCGGCGGATAATTCTGCCAACAGGAGAGCTCCGCACAGCTCAAGACGAGGTAGAGAGACCGTCTTGATAGGTGCAACTGTAGTCCTTGCTGCTAGGAGGCTCACGGACACTTGTCCAGGGGCTGGAGGCGTTGAATACAACGCGAAGCTTTGTGATGGTGCTGCCGGGCTTGAGAACAGCGTGATGCGGCAAATAATAGTTGCCGGAACTGGATGGGGGGACTTGAGTCATATGACCCAAATTCAGATACTCTTGAATAACGGAGTCATATTGTTTCATCAGAGAGTCGTTTCTCTTTAAACGGCTCTCGTTTCTCAGGAACTGAGCGAGAGCGGTAGCCCTCGAGTGACCCAGGTAACCGTGACCAGGATCGCGGAATGGGAGCGTGACCATGTAGCGACCAGCTGGCCTCACAGAAAAGGTCAGATTCTTTCGGTGGGCTAGCCGGCAGGTCCTCCACCTCCCAAAATTTGGAGAGGAGTTCCTCCAATGGCGGAGTTCGCTCGACGGACAATCGAGCCGAAAAAGACGAAATGGACTTTGAAGTGGATCCCGATACAGGGCTAGTCAGGATCCAACCGAAAATGGTCTCTTGACCGAGGAGGGTCCCACAAATGTTAGGGTGAGAGCCGCCGAGCAGAATGGACGGGAGGATATCAGCGCCTAGTAGCACATCAATCTGCGAACTCTCAAAGAACTTGGGTCTGTCAACTGGATACTTGGCAGATTTTCGAGGAGTGTTTGTGGGACCGTACATGAGGGCAGATTCCCCGCTAACTGGGGGAGGACGTACGCCGACGCCTCAATCTGCAAATCGGGTCTAACCGGGAAGCCAATTAAGAATTGGCAATACTTTCGGGGCTGGGCTGCCACAGCTTGAGTCAGCCCAAAGACGCGGGCTTGCATAGATGTATACGGCATCTTCAAGCGCTTGAACAACTTATCTAACAGGAACGTGGCTTCTGATCCAGAATCGATCAGAGCCCGAGCTGTATAGCGGACGCCGAGATGGCATACGTGAATGACAGCTGTGCTGAGCAGCTCTCCCACAACTCACCACCGCTGAGCGCAGCTTGGCGCAATAGATCGTCAAAATGCCGTCGGCATTTTTCCTATGTTTAGTTCTAAACCACGTTTCTCTTCGATCGGTTACAAAACACCCCCCAAATCTGTGCGTCCAACAACCCGAAAGTTCGAAAATATACAAATATATATAATAATAAGAAACCGCGAGTGTTTTATTTCGGAAAAGGAAAAACTCTTGGAATTTTCAGCGCCCCTACATCAACACATACAAACATAAAAATCTAAGCAAACTTATATGAAAAAAAGTAAAACTATACCAAAAAAACAAAGCACTGCAAACGCAGTATAACTTATTCCAATCCTACGATTCCTAATTGACCATCTAGGATAGAAGGAAAAAACCAGCTACTGGTTTTAAAAACAAAATAAAAAAACGAATTTAGAAGAAATTTATAAAAAAAATTAAAAAGTATTAAAAAGTTTTTTTAAAAAAATTCTATATCACTTAAAATTTTGCCGTTCGAATATCAAATTAAAATATAAAATAATCTCTAAAAAAAAAAGTGGTCTGTTTAAAATTAACCAGTGTTTTGCATTGTCCGAATTGAGAAACCTTATCCAATAGATAATGCCTGATTCTTTAACAACAGCCATGAATAACCTCGATTTAGCCGGTAGTTCCCGATCAGGAAGGAGCGAACCATCCGCCACCAGCACTCCGGTAGCTAGTCCAGAATTAAGAGAAGTTATACTCGCACTGATCATAGAAACACTCCCATCAGAGCCAACAGCTCATGGCCATCATCACTTTAGTGACATACTTAATGTGAGTCCTGTAGCAGGCCACGACCAAGACTAAGTCCCAGACGTTTATAAACTAATCAAAGAGTTTTCAGGAGATAGAGCAACGTTCAACTCTCGGAAAAAGAATGTTGATCGAATAATTGGCATGTTCGAGGGGCAAGAAAATTCACACTGATTTTATCTGGTTACCGTGGCCATCCGAACCAAGGTAGTTGGCAAAGCCGAAACTGTCCTCGAATCCTTTAATACCCCACTAAACTAGAAGGCAATTTCGAAATGCCTTACAGCACATTATGCAGACAAAAGATACTTGAAGACTCTTGGTACCAGATTGAAGCAGGGATATTTGACCATACACGAATTTTACCAGGCAATTTATCACAATTTGTTACTGATCTTAAACCAGATCGGAACAACGGAGGAATCTCCAGAAGCAATAAGAGCATTAACAAGTGTGTATCGTGGAAAAGCTCTAGACATCTTTGTGAGAGGTCTCAATGGAGATTTACCAAGACATCTTGGTATTAAGAAACCAAGCGATTTAAGCCATGCTTTACATCTCTGTACCTTACTCGAAAACCAAGAGCATAGAAATATGTTCGCACCTAGATCTGGACAAACACCTCCAAGTTTATCACCGAGACAATCTTTACCAACTAGCCACAAAATATCCAATAATAATCAAAACAATTGGAAGAGCTTTGACCCTAGACTCTATTACCATCCAAGTGGTAAACCCACCATGAGTAACACTACTCCAGCACATTTATATTAGACATATAGACAACAACCACAAATAGGGCAAGGGCCTTACCAGACACAACGCCCGCTTCAAGTCACCAATCAGATTCCTCCTCCTCGTCCAACTGGACCAAAGCCAGAGCCTAAGCCAGTACCAATGGACGTAGATCCATCCATTAGGTCGAATCGTATAAATTATATGAATCGTCCAAATAATAACTTGCGGGAAAAAGACCACCACCGCTTTCACAAGCAAACCAGCCTCTCAAGTCTCAAAGGCAATTCCACGAATCTACAAGAGAAGCCGAACAATTCACGGATAATGAATATCCGTCTCAATATCCCAAAGAAGCATCCGAACCAGAGAGCTGCAACGAGTATGACATTTTTGCTCATACTCGAGTACTGATTCAGTACTCTGTTTGATTTAATGCGTTTGCTTCGGGTATACGTATTGAACTTTTCGTTTCCAACTCAATGCCGACGAACAAGTTCCAATCACGAGTAATCGGCCCATACATGATTTTTGTATGAACGATACCAATACCCGAAGTTCAATCATACTCAAACATGATTGATGTATTTGCTAACCGGTGTTCGGTTAAATTGTGTTCATGTACTCGTACACTCTTCGGGTACACATATGTATGTATTTGTAGAAAGTTGTATTGTTTTCTGCCGAGTAGCACGTGTTTCCTACGCTTCACAAATTAATTAGAATATTGTAAATAATGGAGAACAATAAAATTGTGTTACAAAAAATTAATTGCGGTGATTATAGTCTTTCTGTTCAACGTAAAGGACGCAGTTCTCTGTGGAACATTCTATCCGAAATAAAAAATGAACTTGACCAAATTGTGCCCGGTTTTGTGCTTCGCCGTACTTGTTCGGTTGTGTTAAAATACAAAAAGGGACAAACGTCGAACTTGCAAAGGCACAAATGCTGCAAGGAAATAAATAAAAAAATTGTGCTAAAACAAGTGTCTGCTGAAACCAAAACGGAAGCAACCAAAGTTTGTGCTGACTGGATTGTTGAAGATTGCCGACCATTTTCTGCTGTTAAAGGTGATTTATATTCAAATAAGTAATACAATTTTTTATTTTACAATTATTACTTACATATATTAAAGGTACTGGATTTATGAAAATGGTGCAGTTTTTTGTTAAACTCGGCGCACTATATGGTGAAAATGTTGATTTGGAGGACGTCATTCCCGATCCAACAACAATTTCGAGGAATGTGCAAAAAGCAGCAGAGGAGAAGAAAAAAGAGCTGCGAGGAGAAATATCCGAAATTGTACGCAGTGGTGGAGCATCAGCCACAATTGACATGTGGACTGACAATTATGTCCACCGCAATTTCTTAGGTGTTACATTGCACTACACGGGGGACCACACAATAAATAATATCGTCATAGGCATGAAGTCTATGAACTTCGAAAGGTCAACTAGTGACAACAATATAAAAAAGCTAAACAGCATTTTTTTGGAGTTTGGAGTGGAGAATATAGAGCCAATTAAGTTTGTCACCGAGAAGGGTGCAAATATAATTAAAGCTTTGGAAAATAATATTCGCATCAACTGCAGCAGCCATTTGCTGTCATATGTTTTAGAAAAATCTTTATCACTTACGACTGAATTATCGAAGACCATAGAGGCTTGCAAGAAATTAACAAAATACTTTAAAAAAGGCAAATTTGCAGCACTATCTGCCAACGTCATTAAAAAGCCAATGCCCATCGCGATGGAATTCGCATTATAGGATGCTGAAATCTATTAATGACAATTAGGCAGATATCAATGGAGTGTTGGCATTTAATGACGAAAGCCTACGCTTATTTAACATCAACATAGGGGTAGTAAAGTCATTAGTAGAAGTTTGCGAACACATTGAAATTATTTTTAAGAAACTTCAGACGACAAACTCACCATCATTATGCTTTGTTATTCCGTCAATTTTAAAAGCAGCAATCATTAAATTCAAAAAAAATATTTTAGAAAATATTTATAAGGTATGGATGGATAACCTTTGTTTGTGGCATAAAGTAGCATTTTTTTTTATACCCTCCTGCTATTGCAATGCAAACAGCTGATTTGGACGCAGTAAAAGAGTTTTGCGTATCTTTAATTTCTGATAAACAAATAAAATTTAGTACTTCAACACCCTCAACCCCAACGGAAACTTCCATATTTTCATTTGACAGCCTAACCTCCAATTACAATAATGAATCATTGGATCCCTCAATAGATACCTCAAGCGATGCCTATTTCTTTTCACAATTAATTAATACATCAGCACTTAAGGCAGAAGAAACACCCACAGAAGAAGTTGATAGATATGCTAGAGAAATTGTCGAAATGAATAACAATTTCAATTTAATTGATTGGTGGAAAATGAATAAAAGCAAATTTCCTAAGTTATATAAGGTTACTATGAATTTACACTCCAGACCATCTAGTAGTGCAGCAGCAGAAAGGTATTTTTCATTATCTGGTAATGTTATAACAGAAAAGCGTAATAGACTTGCACCTGGCTCTGTTGACAGTATAAAATTTTTAAATTCAATTTTTAAAAATGAAAATAAATTAGATGAATAATAATCAAACTGAAAAAAATTAAATAAATTGTATAATGTATTAAATATAATATAAAACAAGAAAGAAAGTAAGTCGAGTACACTCGACTGTGAGATACCCGCTACCCATTTTGAATAAAATAAATATATTTTGCGGTATTTTTCTCAAAATATACCGAATATACTGCAAACATACTGAAAATATACCAAATTGTATGTGTACCACACATTTCGATATAGTGCCGCATTCAAAATATACCATAGACGGCACAATATACCAGATTGTCAGCCAAAGCAACTAAGACCCCCAGTAAGTAGGCGTTTTTGCCCATACAAAAGTATTTCTTTAATAACTTCGACAAACTTTCAGGAATCATAACTACTTTAGTTATTACTGTATATACCAAAATTCGTAACTCTAGCTTCAAAATTACGCTTGTCATTCGATTTTTGTTGATTTGCAGGGGCGGAAGGGGGCGTGGCAAAAATTTGAAACAAACTTGATCTGCGTGCAAACATAACGAATGGTGTCAAAAAAAAATTATAGCTCTGTCTCTTATAGTCTCTGAGATCCAGTGTTTCATACGGACAGACGGACAGACACACAGACACACAGACGGACATGGCTAGATCGTCTCGGCTGTTGACGCTGATCAAGAATAT
This sequence comes from Drosophila sulfurigaster albostrigata, assembly GCF_023558435.1. Taxonomy (NCBI): domain Eukaryota; kingdom Metazoa; phylum Arthropoda; class Insecta; order Diptera; family Drosophilidae; genus Drosophila; species Drosophila sulfurigaster. The sequence continues at coordinate 2,804,718 of NC_084882.1, forward strand.
ATATACTTTATAGGGTCGGAGATGCCTCGTTCTATCTGTTACATACATTTCCTGCCAGCACAAAGTTATAATACCCTTCTACCCTATGGGAAGCGGGTATAATTACAATTATAATTATAATAAATACTACTTTTCCTTTGTTTTATTCAAAAATAATTTTTAACATACATATGTAGACAGGCAGACAAAGCACATACTTGTTGTTCGTGGGGGCGCTGAAAAATGTCCAGAAATGCCTTTGCTTCCCGAAAATAATAACACTCGCGTTTTTTTCTCACTATATATATTTTTGGTTTATTCAGACTTGGCGGGTTATTGTTGCGCACAGAAGTGGGGGGTAATTGTACCGATTTACAAGAGACGTGATCCCGATTGTGTTTTATTCGTAGACAATATACAAGTTTTCTTCCAGTTTCGTCATGTGTAGACACAAGATGCGAAAAGACTTTATCACTTCGTTTTGCCGTATATGCGGAACTGATTTTATACAAGACCCGTCGAGTATAAATTCTGGCCGAGGGAAATTTAAATTTCCCTCGGCTGCGCTGGCAGAATTTGTACTCGACGTTTCTTGTAGAAAATGTGCGGTCCAGCTCTTGCCGAAAATCTGTGCTTAGATTCTAGTGCGTAGTTCGGAATATGCAAAATAAAAATACGCTCAAAAATATATGCAGTAAATAAAATGTTTATTGTACTTCAAATTAAATTTATTAAAACTAATACAATGAGTACTTAAATTTATATATAATATTATCTAAACAGTTTTACTTATAACTAAATAATCTATGTTAATAGCTAAAAGAAAAAATGAATTTATTTCGCCGCTTTGTTTATTCTTCGCCCTGACAATGCCTTGTAGTTTCTATTTTTATTATCCAAAATAGCTCTTTCGTGGTCCTCAAAACTGTAAATATAAGTACAAATACAAATATATTTCTTAATTTAAATCAGATTAGAAAAGTAGTTTAAAAATATTAACAACTTACCTTTTATTGTTTTATAAAAGACGCGAAAAAATAAACTTTCTTGTTCAGCACTCACAAAACAAATGACAAATGATACACAAAATTGCACATGTTCGAGAAAAGTAGGCGTTAGGAAATTACGCATTGCGCTAAGAGGGCGCGTACACCAGACTCAATGCAAGAAGCATTCTACAAGACGATTCATCTAACGATCTACAGAAAAGTCTTGCACATGTTCGAGAAAAGTAGGCGTTAGGGAAATTACGCATTGCGCTAAGAGGGCGCGTACACCAGACTCAATGCAAGAAGCATTCTACAAGACGAGTCATCTAACGATCTACAGAAAAGTCTTGCAGTCTCGGTCTTGGCATGACACGAAACACAATTGGGATTTGTAACTGCCTTCTGAGAAATGCCGACGGCATTTCGTTGATCGATGCTGAGCGCGGCTCAGCGGTGGTGAGTTGTGGGAGAGAGAAGTTGAGAGCACTGGAGCTTGAGTGCATTCTTACGCACTGAGCGCATTGCTAGTGAGCGAAAAAGCTTTGAGTGCTTTTCGGTCGGCGGAGCGGAGGTGTGCCTCTCACTTAGCAATGCGCTCGCATCAACACTTGTGATGTGCATTTCATCAAACATTTCTATCACACGCATCATAACCTAATCACTCGAGTAAACGACAGATGAATAAAATCAACACAATTATACTCGAGTATATGAAGAGGACGATCAGACCAATGAGGGCCATGTTTTAGAGACAGTCAATACTTCCGATATTCATTTTTTATACTGAAAAGTTCTTCGTTATCTAATTTCAATTGTGCTTCGAGGGACGGGAAAATTTTCAAATTTTTAATTGACACCGGTTCCAACCAAAATTACATTCAGACAAATTTAATACAGAATCCGAAACTTAACGAAAAGCCATTTTTCGCAAATTCTGTTGGAGGGCAAACTAAGATTACCCAACACACTCACCTCAGTTTATTCAATTGTCCTGATCACCCAATTAAATTCTTCTTATTACCAATTCTTAAAACATTCCATGATATCTTGGGTAATGATACACTAAAAAAACTCGACGTAAAGAACGATATTCTTGGTTTAAAAGGTATGTTAATTATAAAGTAAAGATAAAGCAATTGGCAACCCAGACAGTAAATCACATTAAAATTCGAACAGAAGACATGACAGTATGTGAAAAAGACATACTCAATCAAGTAGTAAAAAAAACATACTCAATTATTTTCTGAACCCGGCGAAAAATTAACGTACACTACCGCGGTACAAGGACAGATCAGAACAAATACGGATCTACCAGCTCATAGCAGACATTATCCATACCCAGCTTCTCTAAAACCAGAAGTCGAGAAACAAATCAATCAGTTGCTCGATGATGACATAATAAGACCTTCTCGGTCACCTTATAATGCCCCAGTATAGATATTACCAAAAAAAACCCAATTCCAGAGATTGGTGAAATCATCGCCCAATTGGGTAGAAATAAATATTTTACAGCGGTTATCACCAGATCCCGCTTAATGCGAAGGATACAGAGAAGACAGCGTTTTCAGTAAACGGTGGAGTGTTCGAATTCACCAGACTGCCGTTCCAAAGAGCTCTCGATGACATCTTGCGAGAACATATCGGAATGAGATCCTATGTCTATATCGACGATATAATAATTTTTAGCAAATCTGAAAATGAACACATTCAAGATCTCGATAAAGTATTCTCTACTTTAGGCAAAGCTTTGCAAAGCTAATATGAAAGTTTAAATCGATAAGTATGAATTCTTCAGAGATGAAATTGATTTCCTCGGCTTCACTATTTCCAATAACGGTGTAAAAACAAACAAGGAAAAAGTCAAGGCTATTAATAATTTTCCGGTACCAAAGACCTTAAAAAATTTGAGATCCTTTCTAGGGCTATCAAGTTATTACAGACGTTTTATTCGCGACTACGCCAAATTAGCAAAGCCACTCACTACCCTAGAAATAGTGGTCGTTCTTCAAAAAATATCTCTCATAAAATAAACATAGTCTTCGACCAGAATTGTAGAAACGCATTCGAAAAAATTAAGAATTCTTTAGTTTCGCAAGATGTAGTTCTTGCATACCCAGATTTCACGAAAGAATTTCAGCTCACAACAGATGCTTCAAATTACGCTATAGGCGCAGTACTGGAGCAGAACGGCAGACCGATCACTTTTATTTCGCGTACACTAACTAGCACTGAAGAGAACCATAGTGTGGGCTCTCCAAAGTCTATGCATGTACCGTTACGGTACTTCTAAAGTTATAATATTCACTGATCATCAACCATTAACTTTTGCAGTAAGCAACAAGAATCATAATGGTAAACTCAAAAGGCGGAAAAGCTACTACCTCGAAGGAACCAGGAACTTCTAACAAAGTGGCAGATGCCTTATCTATAAATCCTCCAGGTGCTCAGATAAATAGCACCACAGCTAAAATTCATAGCGATGAGAGTTCATCGCACAATCTTATACCTTGCGCAAACATTCCAATTAACGTGTTCAAAAACCAATTATTATTACTGACTTCAGATAAGGAATCTTATGAATTCGAATTACCATTTCCACAGTATAATCGACATACGGTAAAGAAAAGCGAGTATTCTGAAGAAGACCTGATAAAATTCTTAAAAGAAAGGCTTGACCCAAAGATTGTAAACGGTTTGCTTACTTCTGAAAGAATAATGGGAAAAATTCAAAATATTTACCCTTTTCATTTCAGAAGTTATAAAGTAAGACACACACAAACCCAAGTAGAGTATATTCTTTTAGAATCTGACCAGAATGAGATCATCGCCAAAGAGCATGTTTGAGCTAATTGAAACCCAATTGAAAACAAAATCCAAATCCTCAGCAAATTTTTTTTCCCCGGGTTTAACAAAGAAAGTAATGGCTATTGACAAGCAATGCGAAACTTGCAAACTTTCTAAGTATGATAGGCATCCTTCTCAGAACTAGATGAGTCATTAAAGAACGTTAGCTATTCACACCTACTAAATGAATACTTAGAATACGAATTAAATATAATTAAAAATGAGTTACGTAGGTTAAGACCGAGCAAACGAAAGATTAGATCCATCGATGCTTTAGGAACAGCATGGAAATGTCTGGCCGGTACACCGGACAGAAGTGATCATGAAATTCTAATAGCAAAATTAAATGTACAATTAGAAAACAACAATAGACAGGTAATAATCAATAAAAAATTAAATGCAGGAATAAACGAAAAGAATATAAAACACACTATAGATGCTAATGATATTAAAGAACATTTTGTATCAATTTTAAAATACAAAAGTCAACTTCTAAGAAATGACTTAAACAATCTAATAAATGCAATAAGCTGGACTAAAACCAATACTGTAAACTCAATTATATTATCAGAAATTGAAGTAAACAAAATAGAAGAAATTGTATGTAATGAAGAAGGAATGTTTATCAATATAGAAGAACTACTTGAATTTGCTAAAATAAAGATAACAACAAACGGCAATAGTATATAGCTCTATATGGTAAACATACCCCTCGTAGGAACACAACCATGTAACTCTATGATAATTAAAGCAGTTAAGCACAACAATGTAATAAATGACATAAAATATGAGAGCATAATAATTTGTAACAAAACTATTTACGGTATAATAAAAGAATGTGAAACATTTAGCGATATTTGTAATAAAAATAATGTCATTAATCTTAGTAATGACTCCAGTATAGCTCCGCTACTTCAGAACAGAAAACCGCAAAGCCATCAACAATCAACACATCCCAAATCATCAGGAGATAGTGACCGGCACCATCCTTTTCAACAGCTTCAAAGGCAACATTAAAATCGACAAAGAAGAAATGGAGCTAAAAGGAACTTATCTAATACAGTTCCAAAACTCTACAGTCTACATCAACAGAGACAACTACGAGTCAATAGAAGCAAAATACGCAGAATTCCAATTAATGGCCGAAAAGACGTTAACAGAAGAGGTTCTTTCGCTATAAATGCTGAAAGAAATCAACATCAATAACACTCGGAAACTGGATACGTTAAGAACTGAGAGCTTCAAGGCAAACTCCATCAGTCTCGGACTTTTTGGTATCTTAGTGATAACATTTATCATAATTGCCATATGGGTATGACTCCTGAAATGCACTCAGCCAATTCTGCAAGCTCTGCAAAGTCTGCAGAACATCTGCCACATGCCCTGTGTCAGCATAATATCGAACGTGGGACACTTGCGCAACCAGCACCAACATGGGATCGTCAGCAGCGACGGCAGTAGCGGCAGCGACTCTGAATTGTCATAAGTTAGTTCCATTTTTGTAGCTGAATAAAGCAATCGCTTTTTATACCCGCTACCCATAGGGTAGAAGGGTATTATAACTTTGTGCCGGCAGGAAATGTATGTAACAGGTAGAAGGAGGCATCTCCGACCCTATAAAGTATATATATTCTTGATCACCGTCAACAGCCGAGACGATCTAGCCATGTCCGTCTGTGTGTCTGTCCGTCTGTCCGTATGAAACACTGGATCTCAGAGACTATAAGAGATAGAGCTATAATTTTTTTTCGACAGCATTTGTTATGTTTGCACGCAGATCAAGTTTGTTTCAAATTTTGCCACGCCCACTTCCGCCCCCGCAAATCAAAAAAATCGAATAACAAGCGTAATTGTAAAGCTAGAATTACGAATTTTGGTGTATACAATAATAACTATAGCATTTATAATTGCTGAAAATTTGGTTGCGATCAGATAAAAATTGTAGAAGTTATTAAAGAAATAGTTTTGTATGGGCAAAAACGCTTTCTATGTATGTGTTGTATGTATGCGTATACGTATATACATGCTCGCCTCTATATTTGTATATGTATGCAAGAGGCACTGCGATAGCTCTATTGGTAGAGTGCAAGCTTATTACTGCTGTGGTAGTCGGGGGACTCGGGTTCGAGTCCGCTCGGGGTACAAAATTTTTTTAATCGTATTTACAACAATTATAAATAAAAATTGTGGATTTTGTTAAAGAAATATTTTGTATGAGCAAAACCGCCTGCTATGTATGTATTGTATGTATGCGTATACGTATATACATGCTCGTCTATATTAGCATCTGTATGCATAAGTTTTCTTAAGCAATGCGATAGCTCAGGTGGTAGAGTTCAAGCCGCGCATGTTGTGGTGCCCGGGTTCGAACCCGCTCGAAGTACAAACTTCTTTTTTTTTAACCACCCGGTCGGTGGTGCTCGAGTTCAAATCCCGATCGAGAATACATGCATATTTATTTTTAATATTTTGAGATTATTACCGCAATATATTGCTTTTATGCAAAATGGGTAGCGGGTATTTCACAGTCGAGCACATTCGACTGTAGCTTTCTTACTTGTTTTTTTTTTAAACAAACTTAACGTTTTGTTTATTTATATAGGGTGCACTTCGTATTTCTTCAGGGGCTTATGTTCTGGTTTGAGAAAACATAACTGTCTTTGCGCTAAATCCCTTCTCTTATAGCGCTTTGTTATCTCTGCAGGCGTTACTTCGGATTCTATGCCCGACTTGCAGGCCCTTGCTGCTTTTAAGCTGATACGTTTAAAAGTTATTTTTATTCTCGGTAAGATATTTCGATAATACTTTGTAATTGTCTTCATTTGAACTTTTGTTTCGTGAATGTTGCCCTTTACAGGGGGTATTATGTGAAAGTTATCCTAGCCAATAAGCTCAATAATTTTTGGAACTTTTTTCACGTATATAAATAGGCGGAGGCTTTAACTTCCTTTTCGACTTCAGAGATTCGGCCGCCTCAACTTCCTAGGCGTCTTCCAAGACTTTAAATCGGTTTGAGTTCATGTCCGTTTCTATTGCAGCTAGGCTAGCATTACCACAGGTTATTTTGCATTGAGAATTTTTCCTTTTTGATTTGAATGTAGTGATCCATACCAGTCTGCACAGCCGGCTTAAAATGTTCATGGTTTTTGTTCTGTTTTTCAGACAGCGCATCGGCAGACGCCAAACTAAGGGTTTATGATCACTTAAGATCTGTAATTTCTACCGAATAGATAAGAGCGGAAATATTTGGTTTTCTAAACAATAGCTAATAGTTCTTTTTCTATAGCTGAATAACTTGATTCATGTTCATTTAGGGTTCGACTTGCATAGCAGATTGGTTTATGTTCGTGTGACAGAACGGCGCCTATAGCGAAATTGCTAGCATCGGTTGTTAATGGGTTTCTCAAAATTCGGGTAAATTAATATTGGATCGGATGTGATTAAGACTTTGAACTTTTTAAAAGCAGACACATATGTTGGGTTTTTTGTATTTATGGTTGCATTTTTCTTCAGTTTAAATGTCATTGGCTTTGCAATGTTTGCATGTTTGGGAATGAATTTGCGGTAAAAACCGCATAAACCTAGAAATGATTTGATTTCTTTTGACGTTTCTTGTATTGGAAAATCAATAATAGCTTTGATTTTGTTTGGGTTTGGTTTTATGCCTTCCGTGGTAATTATATGCCCAAGGAATTCTGTTTACTTTTTCAGAAACATTTGTCTAGTTGTAGTTTCAAGTTGGCTTCTCGAAGCTTTGAAAAGACTTTAGAAAGGGATGATATATGTTCCTCCAATGAAGTGTAGTAAATAATGATATCATCTAGATATGAAGATCAAGTCTTTAAGTTAGTTATTCATACATCGTTGAAAAGTCGCTGGAGCATTTTTAAGCCCAAAGGGCATACGAGTGAATTCGTAATGACCATGCTTAGTCGAAAAGACAGTTTTTGCTATTGATTCGGGGTCCATTTGAATTTAATGGAAACCCTTAGCAAGATCGATTGTAGTAAAATATTGGCATTTGCCTAATTTATCTAGAATCTCATCCATATTAGGTATGGGAAACGGTTATTTCGTTTAGATTGCTGTAGTCAATGACTAACCGGAATTTTTGTTTACCTGAAGCGTTCATTTTTTTTGGAACGAACCAGATTGGAGAACAATAAGGAGATTTAGACTTTCTAATTATGCCCTGTTCGATCATCTCATTAATTTGAGTGTATACTTCTTGGTCATATGCCTGTGGATATTTATAAGGTCTCTTGTAAATTGGATCCTCATGTTTTGCTTGAATTGAATGCATTATAGCACTGCAGTGCACTGGTGAAAGCCAAATTGTCACTTTCCTTGTACTGTATGTCGCGATATTCATATAAAATTTTTTTCAGTTTTTCTACCTCTTCGGTGTTGAGGTGTTCTAACCTGAATTCATTGCACTCTCTCAATTCGTCTTCTATTGCAAAATTGAAAGGTCTATCTTCTGTTAAAGGTGGATTTGCACAATTATTATTAGGTGGCACTACAACCCATTTCGGGTTTTGGCCGACCTCAGCGTCTCCCTCCAGGCGCCTCTGCTCTTCGCGCGCCTCCTCCAATTAGAAATTCCCAGCATATTAAGGTCCTGCTCTACTTGGTCCTTCCATCGAAGATTTGGTCGTCCCCTTCGTCGTCGCCCGTAGTCGACTCTCGCTTCGAATACCTTCTGAGCTGGAGATTCTTCATCCATACGCACAACGTGGCCGAGCCAGCGCAGACGTTGTATCGTGATGCGCCGGACCACGTCCACGTCGTCGTACAACTCGTACAGCTCGTGGTTCATCCGAATGCGAAAGTCGTCCCCAATCCGAACGGGACCGAAGATCTTGCGAAGAATTTTCCTCTCGAACACTCCAAGCGCTGCTGCATCTGTCATTGACACTACCCATGCTTCTGCGCAATATAAGAGCACGGGTAGGATGAGTGTCTTGTAGAGTGCTAATTTTGTTCGGCGAGAGAGGTCCCTATTGCACATTTGCCTACTCAGACCAAAGTAGCACCTATTGGCAAGTGTGATTCTTCGTTTGATCTCCAGGCTGACGTCATTTTTGGTATTAATGGCAGTGCCAAGGTATGTGAACTCCTTGACCACTTCGAACGTATAGTTGTCTGCTACCACCTGGGAGTCTAGACGCCGCGTCTCCCTGCTTGTAGACAGCATATACTTCGTCTTGCCCTCGTTTACCGCCAAACCCACTTTTGCTGACTCTTTTTCGATAGCGGAAAATGCAGCAGTGACATCACGCTTGCTGCGGCCAATGATGTCAATGTCATCAGCGTAAGCAAGGAGCTGGACACTTTTATAAAAATAGTGCCAGCTCGATGCACACCGGCTTTCCGCAAGACCCTTCCATCACAAAGTTGAAGAGGTTGCACGACAGGGGGTCGCCTTGTCTGAAACCTCGAACGGTATTGAAAGGTTCGGAGAGGTTCGTTCCTACCTTGACAGAGCTGATGGTGCTGCTCAATGTCATCCTGCAAAGACGTATCAGCTTTGCAGGAATACCGAACTCAGACATGGTGGCATATAGGCATTCTCGTGTCGGACTATCGAATGCAGCTTTGTAATCGACAAAGAGATGGTGTGTGTCAATTCCATTTTCGTGGGTTTTCTCAGGATTTGGCGCAATGTGAAGATCTGGTCTATAGTGGACTTGCCAGGTCTGAAGCCGCACTGATAAGGTCCGATCAGTGTGCTGGTATACGGCTTCAGTTGTTCACATATTACGCTCGATAGGACCTTATATGAGATGGCAATCAGGCTAATTCCCCGGTAGTTGGTGCATATCGTCGGGTCGCCTTTCTTCAGCACAGGACAAAGGACGCTGAGATTCCAATCGTTGGGCATGCTTTCTTCTAGCCATATTTTGCAGAAGAGCTGATGCATGCACCTTATCAGCTCTTCGCCGCCGGCCTTAAACAACTCTGCAGGCAGTCCATCAGCACCGGCTGCTTTGTTGTTTTTGAGTCGCATAATAGCAACTCGGACCTCGTCATGGCTAGGTAGTGGTATATCCACATTGTCGTCGATTGGTGGTATCGGGCTGCTTCCTCCAATGGCGGGATTGGTGCCGTCATCGCCTGCTAGCAGCTTGGAGAAATGCGCCCTCCATAACCTCAGCGTGCACTGCGTATCTGTAACCAGATTCCCGTTTTCATCTCGACAGTTAGATGCTCCGGTCTTGAAACCATGTGTCAGACGGTTGACTTGTTGGTAAAATTTTCGAGCATCATTTCTGTCCTGCAACACCTCGAGTTCCTCGCACTCTCACTTTTCTTTCTCCCGTTTTTTCCGTCTTAAAAGCCGCCTCTCTTCCTTCCTTTTCTCCCTGTAACGTTCACACGTAGCTCGCGTTGCGCCAGACTGCAGCGTTCTTCTGTAGGCGGCGTTTTTTGCCGCAGCTGCGACGCGACACTCCTCGTCATACCATTGGTTCCGTGTGGGTGGGCGCTTGAACCCAATGGCTGTTTCAGCGGCAGCTCGCATGGAGTGGGATATGTGCGCCCAGAGTCCGCCGGCGTCAACAGGAAGAGGGGTTGGTTGGTGGAGCAGTTCCGAGAGGTGAGTGGAGTAGGCTGTTGCTGTCCGTTGTGATCGCAGCCTAGTGACGTCAAGCTTTCGTTGCGTGATGGGGCGTACGTTTTTCGCTCGGCATAGCCGCATGCGTATCTTGGCTGCGACAAGATAGTGGTCCGAGTCTATGTTGACTCCACGAAACGTACGCACGTACATCACGCTTGAGGCATGCCTTCCGTCTATCACAACATGATCAATCTGGTTGCGCGTTTTTGATCAGGGACAGCCATGTGGCCTTGTGGATGTCGAGGTGCCGAAATTTGGTGCTACTCACTACCATGTTTCGCGCCGCGGCGAAGTCAATCAGCCTGAAACCGTTGTTCGAGGTGGTCTCGTGGAGGCTGAATTGACCGACGGTGCGGTCAAAGATGCGTTCGCGCCCAACCTTTGCGTTGAAGTCCCCGAGGATGATCTTCACGTCGTGGTTTGGGCAGCGGTCGTATGTGTCCTCGAGTCTCGCGTAGAATGCATCCTTAGCAGCATCGTCCTTCTCCTCCGTCGGGGCGTGCGCGCAAATTATGCTAAGATTGAAAAATCTAGCTTTGACGCGGATTGTAGCCAGCCGTTCACTCACTGGGGTGAAATTGGAGACGTGGTGGCGAAGTCTCCGGCTTACTACAAATCCGCATCCAAATTCGCGCCTCTCCGCATGGCAGCTGTAGTAAATATCGCAGTTTGCTCGCTTGGAGCAACCTTGTCCTGTCCATCTCATTTCCTGGATGGCGGTAATGTCAGCCTTTAATTTCTCGAGGGCATCCGCCAGTTGGATAGAGGCACCTTCCCAATTAAGGGTTCGGACATTCCAGGTGCATATCCTTAAATCGTAGTCCTTTTTCATTTTGCGGTGGTCGTCAACATAAGGGGATCCTTTCCGAGGCTTTCGCTTTGGTTTTCCTTGGGCTTCTTTTTCCGAGGCGGGTTCCAAACCCTGCGCTCAACCATTTACCGTCCGGATGACTCGCTGCACACATTAGCTCGCTATCTAGCGGATGCTAGGATAGCTACCCAGGAGGTGCCACGAGGAGGCTGTGTGTCAACTTGCAATCATTCGTAGACAGAGATCGCACTGGCGGCCACCAAGTTGACCGCAATCAGAAACTTTACTCTGTACGAATGAAAGCCATCCCATCCATTTGCACAATCCTCCATATAATTGTCTTCGGATTTTTCTTCATTATATTGAAATTTGAATTTATAATCTCCTAAGTTAACCGTTTCGTTTTGGTAATCGATTTGCAAGTTAGTAGCTTGAAAAATTACAAGAGTTTTTGTAAGCGAAGCGAGGCGAATTCGCTCTGAGAGCAAAACGAAAGCTTTATTGCGCTCTCGCTTTGCCCTAATTCTAACAACTTCATTTCGATAACTTCATTAAACATCGCTCTTAAATTAATTTAAACCAAATGCGCCAACACCGGCTCCGATGAACGGCTGTGCATTCATACAACTGGCAGATGTGCCAGTTTGTGTATTGGCCGTTTGAATACTCCTCCCGCGCTAGTTCGCACGTCTGCGACACGCACAGCCCGTCGTCTTCTGGGTACACCGCCACGACTGGTGGGTCCCACCGTCCACTGCTTCGGCGGCTGGTGGTTTTCTGCGACGACGACGAGCTCTCCGACTTGCAGATTTGGCTGCGACTTGGAACTCGCGGGACCATCGCTGCCAGAACGCTCGCTTGAGCGACGAGACAGCTTGACATCGCCTTAAGCAACTCAGACCCTCGTGGTCCGGGGTCCGCGAATCTGCCGATGCCACAAGTGGGCCGTCCAGTAGGTGCCCGGGGGTTAGTGCCTCGCCGTCGTTCGGGTCCTGGCTTACGGCTTCTAGCGGGCGGGAGTTTAGCACCGCCTCGACCGCCACGACCACGGTCTGCAGCTCCTCGGCCGTGAGTAGGACGTTGCCTACCGTCCGTTGTAGTAGGTGCTTTACGACTTCACGCCTGCCTCCCAAAGTCCTCCGAAGTGAGGAGCCTTCGGCGGTATAAACGCAAATACGCTTTTTGATGCGAAGTCGCGAACTGCGTTCTCCTCGGACTCGACTCGTTTCCTTAGCTACTCCAGATGGCGACTTGCTCCGACGAAATTCGTCGCGTTATCGCAATGGACTCGGCTCGGGCATCCTCTTCCACCAACAAACCTTTGGAAAGCCATTAGAAATGCATTAGTTGACAAATCAGACACAATTTCTAAATGAGCCGCTTTTGACCCAAAACAAACGAAAAAAGCTATGTACGACTTGTACGGCGGCTTTCCGCGAATCCTATATGTAGTCTCAACTGGGCCACAAAAATCTACGCCACAAATTGAGAATGGGCGGAGCGCTCGGAGCCGATCAGCAGGCAAATTTCCCATTATCTGCGTAAGTAGCCAGGGTTTGCATTTAAAACAATGGATGCATGATCGAACTGTCTGACGACAGAGCTCTTGAGCATTGACTAACCAAAGTCGTTCTCTGAGAATGCTCACGAGCGCTCTTGGGCCAGCGTGACAGTTGGTCAAGTGAAGGTACCTCACATAGCTGCGAGCAAATTGTGAGCGCTTCGACAAGAGAAGTGGAAACTTAGCATCATACGAAATAGGAGCATTTACCAGTCGCCCCCCAATTCACAACAACGAAAACGAGCACCAAGATCCTTCAGACTCATGTATGAAAGGATTGAATCGTTGTATGCACGTAAATTCTTACGAACCCTTACCCTTACGAACCTATGTCGTCTCTGAATTCGAAATCCTGCATAACTTCTACGATTTTACTGAATGCTTCTTTCAGTTCTGATGCCGTTGGAACCAGTTCAAATTGAACTGTTTTGTCTTTGCATCTTCGAATGAAGCGTAACACATAAGCGGCAACTCTCAACAGACTTGTGTGCAACGAAAAATTTTCCATCGATTCCACTAGATCTGACTTTACCACTATAGCTGTCAGTCCAACAGCTGTCTTGCGCACTTTCAAATTGCGATCCTCTTCAGAAACGAAATGTTGGTTAACTGGCCATACGTCGTGTGATTCCTTCAAGAATGACGGACCACTGAACCACATTGTCGCGCACAGTTCAGTCACATCGTAACCTCTCGATACAATGTCTGCGGGGTTCTGCTTAGTTGGAACATAACTCCATTCTACGCTCTCTGACCACTCTTGAATCTCGGCCACTCGATTCGACACGAATGTCGCGAGGGTGGAGGGATGTGACCGAATCCAATGAAGAGTGACTTCCGAATCAGTTCTGCAAGGAGATAAGCTGCACACAACTCAAGTCTAGAAAGAGTCTTAGTCTTTAAGGGCGCTACTTTTGATTTGGAAGTTAGTAATGATATTTTATAACTTTCTGCAGTATGCGTACAAAAGTAAATACACGCCCCATACGCTCTTATTAAGGCGTCGGCAAAGCCATGTACCTCTATCGGTGATGTAGACTCTGTGAACAAATATCGTGCCACTTTTATGCATTGCAATTGCGTCAAATTTGAATTTAATTGCTGCCACGATGTATCCAAACTCAACGGTATGGATTCGTCCCACTCCAACTTTTGAAGCCAGAGCTCTTTGCTTCTATAATTAAGGGACTCTTGGCCAAGCGGATCGAATAACCGCGATGTCACCGATGTCCGTTTTGTCTCTTTAAGACCCATAAATGAATCGTCGATCCGGAACTGGAACACGTCTTCATTTGGCAACCAAATAACTCCTAGGGTCTTGGTTGCGTCAGAGTCGGAGATCGTTATCGGCTTTGGTGTACTGTCTGATGCGGAGAACCCAGGAGCATTCGAAACCCCCCTTCGCAAGTTCGAAACCTGCTCCTAGCAGTATCTGCGACACTTTAGACTTAAATGTCTTCAGGTCCTCGACGCATGCGGCACCAGTCAATATATCGTCAACTTAGAAATCTTGCCTGATAACCTCAGCTGCCATGGGGTGCGAGAATTTCGCAGTCTCGCTCAGCTGGACATACACCGTATGGCCAAAAATGGCGCTGGCGCAGTGCCATATGTTACAGTATTTAATAATAATAATTTCAACGAGTCTGATGGGTCTTTTCTCCATGAGCTGATAGTTTATATCTGCCTCGTGCACAATAACTTGGCGGTGCATCTTTTTTTATGTCGGCCGTTAATGCATATTTATGCAATCGAAAACGCATCAGAGTCGAAAACAGCTCTTCTTGAATGGTCGGCCCGACCATAAGAATGTCATTCAACGCCTTATGTGTCGAAGTGCGACACGAAGCATCAAATACTACCCTCAGCTATGTCGAAGTGCTTTGGGGCCGTAATACACATTGGTGCGGAATAATATAGTGTGGTGTACTTGGAAGGATGTGACTTACTTCGGACATGTGGCCCATCTCTACATATTCTTCCATAAATTCCAAGTACAATCGCTTTAACTCGGGATCTCGAGTTAAGCGTTTTTCAAGTGACAAAAACCGTTGTTTAGCAACTTCAAATGAGCACCCATGCTGGTGTGAATCTGATTTAAACGGCAGTCTTACTTCGAAACGACCAGACGGCAATCTTCTCACATTATTTGTGAAATGATCTTCACAACTTTGTTGTTCAGCGGAAAGGACTTTGGAGGAAGAGCGCACATCTTCAACAGTCGAAAACTTCAGCAAGGTCTTGTCAATCGAGCTCAAACTTCTTTTTGATAGCTCAGATTGACAGTCATCTTCCGGTGAGTTTTTCACCAGGAGTGTACCGCCCCGAGACAATCCACCCAAGGCTTATCTTTTGGAGGATTGGACACTCTGGACCTTGCTTGATTTGGCCAACGGACAATAGGTCAAAG
Organism: Drosophila sulfurigaster albostrigata; assembly: GCF_023558435.1. Taxonomy (NCBI): domain Eukaryota; kingdom Metazoa; phylum Arthropoda; class Insecta; order Diptera; family Drosophilidae; genus Drosophila; species Drosophila sulfurigaster. Next base: position 2,819,931 of record NC_084882.1, read on the forward strand.
AATGTTTCAGCGCCGATAAGATCAATTTTCTGCGGTTTGAAGAAATAGGGATCCGCTAGCTGAATATTGTCAGGTATCTTCCAGCCACTGACATTTACAGTGTGATCTGGCTGATAACCTGAGATCGATTTGAGGATCCATAAATCGATCGCTTATTCATTGCAGCCAACTCGCGACTTCACCACAGTGTGTATCTTTTTCTTAACTTGAGAATTGGACTCACCAATGCTAAAGCTGATGCACGAGTTTTCTCTACGCAAATGCAGTCGCTGAGCTAGTTCCTCAGTCACAAAATTAATGTGTGACCCAGCATCCAGCAAAGCTCGAGCTAAGACGAAATCACCTGAATTCGTCTTTATTTTTATGATTGCTGTGGCCAGGATCACTTTATCCGATACGGTCGCATGCATTGCATGCGAAGTAGATGGACGATCAGGCTCAACAGCGGAGGGACTCGGGGTGGTAAAGCTCTATTATTTGTAGTCGATATATGTGCAGCAACGTATGATATGATATGAACGGCTGCACTTTCACTTTTTGCCTTACATTTGGCGACAGTGTGACCCTTCTGAAGACAATTTATGCATAATGTAGTTGTTTCGCGTAGTCAAATCTCTGTTTAACTGCCAAGGCAGCAAACATGGAGCGACTTACGATGCAATGCTCTTCGGAATTGCAATATACGCATATTTGGGTCTTTTGATCAATCTTATCTTTGACGATCGTACACAAAAACGAGCTTTTATTAAGCTGTTTGGCGGAAACGGCTTGACTCTCGGACTTTGTCGAAATCTCAGCTGACAAGTGCTGATATCGACGATTAAGCACAATTTCACACTCACTCCATAAACTTTCTCAACGATGAAGCGGAGAACAATCTTTGCGAAATCTTTGACAAATTGAAAAGAGCTGTGATATTTTCATTAAATATCAGACAATCATTGTCATATACTCTTTTCGAACTTGCCATTGCTTTCTCATAGTTGTCCTCGGTGACTTGACACACACTCACCGTTCCAAGAGCCTCACCAGAGAGACATGCAATGAGATGATTGATCTTCTCAATGCGCGGAATCGAATGGTCATTGTCAACAAGAGTCTCAAACAAACTTATAAAATTTTTAAATTCGGAATACTTTCCGCTGAACTTTGGCAATGAAAGTTTGTCACTCTAGATCTATCAAATCTCGACCGATAGTCTCATCGAGAATTTGATCATGAATTCTGCTAATGCTCTTCACGCAAATAGCAAGTTCCTTCCTAGAGCCTTCAAGTGTTTCTTTCGAATTCACTTTTTAAAAAATTATTAGAGACGAGAAAATAAAGACAAAACAAAATAAAATTTTGTTGCTACAAACAACAACAACAAAAAAGAAGCTTAAAAAAAAACAAGTAAGAAAGCTACAGTCGAGTGTACTCGACTGTGAGATACCCGCTACCCATTTTGAATAAAATAAATATATTTTGCGGTATTTTTCTCAAAATATACCGAATATACTGCAAAATACCAAAAATATACCAAATGGTATATTTGGTATATCAATATAGTACCTCATTCAAAATATAGCATAGACGGCACAATATACCAGATTGTCGGTCAAAGCAACTAAGACCCTAGTAGGTATGCGTTTTGCCCATACAAAAGTATTTCTTTATTAACTTCGACAATTTTTATCTGATCGCAACCAAACTTTCAGGAATCATAACTACTATAGTACTTATTGTATATACCAAATTACGCTTGTTATTCGATTTTTTTGATTTGCGGGAGCGGAAGTGGGCGTGGCAAAAATTTGAAACAAACTTGATCTGCGTGCAAACATAACAAATGCTGTCAAAAAAATTATAGCTCTATCTCTTATAGTCTCTGAGATCCAGTGTTTCACACGAACAGACGGACAAACACACAGACGGACACGGCTAGATCGTCTCGGCTGTTGACGCTGATCAAGAATATATATACTTTATAGGGTCGGAGATGCCTCGTTCTACCTGTTACATACATTTCCTGACGGCACAAAGTTATAATACCCTTCTATCCTATGGGTAGCGGGTATAAAAATTTGTTTATTTAAAAATTTTTATTTTTGGATTATATTTTATTTTAATTAATTTTTGATTATTATTTTTTTTTTAATTGTCCTAGCAACCTTTAAGCTATATCGGACAATTATAGGGGAGTACCCAATTCGAGGGAGCTAACGAGATATAGCACTGATATACTCAACCAACGAATGTAAGCAAGCAACAACACAGACTACAGAGCGGAATGCACTGTGCGCGAAACGAAAACGAAATGCAAGCAACAACAAACTATGGAGCCAAAATTAACCAGTGCAGTATTGGCTTGCGGGTATATGTATATATGTATGTACATATGTGCACTTAATTAACAGCACACAAGTTACAGCGGCTACGAATCTGGTGACAAAGGGGGCGACGAAAGCGAAAATTGCAACGAACTAAGACAATAAGTTCGATGCAATGGAAATAAAAAATTCCCTTAGTCACTTTCACTTAATAAAACAAAAAACAAATGTTTTGCCTAAGCGATTCACAATATAATTTTAAATCTAAAATTTAAATGCAAATGCTCTACTATAAGCCGAATTGAATTTGATATTATAACTTTGTGCCGGCAGGATATGTATGTAACAGGTAGAAGGAGGCTGTCGGGAGCAGCAGACAGCGCATGTTAATGCAATGCTGTAACAGCATCTGCCAGCAGCGCTGCATCTGCCAGAAGCGCTGCATGCTCTCTGTTAGCGATCGCTTGCAGTTCGATCGGCTAATTGTTTTTACTCTTCAATTGTAATCTCTTATAATCGTGTCGGTGGCGAAGCTTGTACCAAACAATCACAGCCAAACAATCTAAATTGGTGGTTACATATACGTACATATGTACCATTTAATAAAAAATTAATTTGAAATTCGCGTGTTTTATTTATAAACAATAGACGTGCAAATAAAGCTACTAAAAAAGCTTAGTGGCTCAACATTTGAAGGCCCCGGCGAGATCTAACATATACTCTCGCTAAGTATTGTGAATGCAATTAATTTGCATAAATAATTAGTGCAAAGTGCCTAATAAACAATATCAATTGTTGAAACATTGAAAGTGCAAGTGCTGGAGAGTGCAAAGTGCTAGAGTTGGAATAGATTTATATTTATAATATGTATGTACATATGCATATATATTTAACAAGCGGTGCATTTCTATTCTTGCATTCTCCGTTGTTTGCACATGTTCGCCGTTGCTCCGTGGCTTGCGCACCCTCTCCGCTCTGCGTCGCTTGTCTATGTTCTCCGCACTTCGCTGTCGCAGCTGCGTGCATTGCCCTTCAATCTTACTGCTCTCTCTTATGCTCTCGGTTTGTGTGATTTAAATCAGCTAATGAACTGATTAACTTTGAACTGCTGCTGTCCGTAAGCAACCCGCGCGCGTTTGTGATCGCGGTTTTGACGCGTTTTCCGTGCTGCGCTTCACTTTGAGCTACTGCTGTGCTTAAGCAACTAGCGCGCGTTTGTGATCGCAGTTTGATGCGTTTTTCTTGCTGCGCTGCACAGTAAATTTGGCATATAAAGTGAGCAATTGCCAGTTAGGACAAGTGCGGTTACTGCTAACAATGGAAAACTCGATAAACGAGCAAGCGACTACTGTCGAAAATTGCGCGCGGTTTTCAAGCGGAAGGTTTTATCGCTTTATGATAGACTTGTAAGACTCGATGCGTCGCTTTCTGAAGTTAAGCTAGCTTCGTTTAATTCATCTGAATTATCAGTACGGTTGGAGCTATTAGAACGTGCTCAAGCTTCATTTGACTTAGCTCAGAATGCACTAGAGGAGATCGACTATAATCAGGTCGGTAGTGAAACGCGTTACAATTTCTATGAGCGTTTTCTTGAAGTGAAATCGCGTGTTCGGTCGCATTTTGACAGTCGTGAGCGCCATTTGATTCGGTCGTCCACATTGCGGCGTGATGAGACCATCGATCCTTCGGCTAATGGCCTCGGTGCCCGCGCTAATAGACGTCGTCTACCCGAGCTCAAACTTCCCACGTTCGGTGGAGGTTATACGGAATACGCGAGTTTTTGGTCAATGTTCGAGTCTGTCATTGAAAAGGACAACGACTTAGATGATGTTGAAAAGTTTCAGCATCTGCTATCATGTTTAACTGGTCCAGCGCTGGATGCAGTTCGGTCGTTGGAGATATCGAGGCCCAATTATCGTGTGGCTCTGGATATATTGGATAATCGGTTCAACAACAACCGACTTGTGTTCCAGTCACACATCAAGGATCTTTTGGGTACCAAGAAGGTGGAGGCAGGAGCATACGTGGCCACTAAACTTCGTAAGTTTAGCGATAAGGTAAATGTTCACATGGGGGCATTAAAGACTCTGGGCCATCCAAAGGAAATTGCAAACAGCATTCTTATTTACGTGCTGCTGCAAAAGCTGGATGTGGAAACCCAGGCAGCGTGGGAGGATAGCAGGGCATTGGACAACCCTGCCGCCGATAAAGTGCCGACTGCTAATGAGTTCTTCACGTTTCTGGATGAAAGATGTCGGAAGCTCGAGACTCTGCAATACGCTATGGGTAGTCACACAGCAGGCTCACAGGTGGGAAGGAACATTAGCCATAACGGCAGCAGGAAGGCGTTTGTGGCCCAATCTAGCCCCAGCAGACCAAATGCTTGTGTGTTTTGTGACGCGCCTGGTCTCGGCATATATTCCTGCCCCATCTTCGCAAATTTGTCTCCCTTCTTGAGGCAGAGAGAAGTGAAGAAGCTCGCTCTCTGCTTTAACTGTTTGAAGAAAGGACACCAAACCCGATTCTGCACATCTGGCGCTTGCCGTAAGTGTGGTGGGCGGCATCATTCTTTGCTACATTTCGAGACATCGCAACGAGCCTCGTCAGCTGATGCGTCTGCCGCTTTGCAGCCACAAGCGTCCACCTTTCTTGCTGCTCAATGTCTTCGTACTGATGCTGTGCTCTTGGGTACTGTTGTTGTTTGGCTTAAGAGTCGTGCTGGGTCGTTCGTTCCTTGTCATGCTCTGCTGGATTCCGGTTCAAAAATACACATGATGACGTCCCATTGAGCCCAACAGTTACAATTAAAACGAACTCGATCAGATGCTATGGTTTCTGGCCTCGGGGACACAGACGTTTCTGTTGAAGGATGCACAGTCAATGTTTGTATGCGTTCTTGCATCACCGGCTACTCGGTCAACTTTCAAGCTGTTGTGGCATCGACAATCATCAACAGCCAACCGAATTTTGCTATTGACATAGACGGTTGGGCAATTCCATCCAACATTCAGCTAGCTGATCCTGCATTCAATCGTCCGCAGCGCGTGCCTGCTGATTGGTGCAAGCCTATTATACGGCTTGTTATGTGTAGGACAAATAGGCCTTGGAGATGGATTGCCTATCCTTCAGGAGACCCGCCTTGGTTGGATCGTTGCTGGTGGTGGTGACAGTACGACGCACACAGCATTGATGGCAGCGCAAAAGGGTTCTGAAAGTAGTAACGATCAAGCAGATGCCAGCCTAAATGAGCTTGTTCGCCGTTTTTGGGAAGTCGAGAGCTGCGAGTATGGTGCCACAAGGCTTAGTAGGGAGCAGCAGGATTGCGAAGAGCATTTTCGCAAAAATGTTACTACCATCTGGTGAATACTCCGTAAGATTGCCAATGAAGTCTAGTGTTGACTCGTTAGGGGAATCATTTACTCAAGCTCATCGTCGATTTCTCAATCTGGAACGCAAATTGCAGCGGTATCCTGCTCTTAGGATGCAATATTCATCATTTATTGAAGAATACTTGAAGTTGAATCATATGTCGCGTGTTCCTGCCATTGCGCGTGTTCCATACCATTGGTTCCGTGTGGGTGGGCGCTTGAACCCAATGGCTGTTTCAGCGGCAGCTCGCATGGAGTGGGATATGTGCGCCCAGAGTCCGCCGGCGTCAACAGGAAGAGGGGTTGGTTGGTGGAGCAGTTCCGAGAGGTGAGTGGAGTAGGCTGTTGCTGTCCGTTGTGATCGCAGCCTAGTGACGTCAAGCTTTCGTTGCGTGATGGGGCGTACGTTTTTCGCTCGGCATAGCCGCATGCGTATCTTGGCTGCGACAAGATAGTGGTCCGAGTCTATGTTGACTCCACGAAACGTACGCACGTACATCACGCTTGAGGCATGCCTTCCGTCTATCACAACATGATCAATCTGGTTGCGCGTTTTTTGATCAGGGGACAGCCATGTGGCCTTGTGGATGTCGAGGTGCCGAAATTTGGTGCTACTCACTACCATGTTTCGCGCCGCGGCGAAGTCAATCAGCCTGAAACCGTTGTTCGAGGTGGTCTCGTGGAGGCTGAATTGACCGACGGTGCGGTCAAAGATGCGTTCGCGCCCAACCTTTGCGTTGAAGTCCCCGAGGATGATCTTCACGTCGTGGTTTGGGCAGCGGTCGTATGTGTCCTCGAGTCTCGCGTAGAATGCATCCTTAGCAGCATCGTCCTTCTCCTCCGTCGGGGCGTGCGCGCAAATTATGCTAAGATTGAAAAATCTAGCTTTGACGCGGATTGTAGCCAGCCGTTCACTCACTGGGGTGAAATTGGAGACGTGGTGGCGAAGTCTCCGGCTTACTACAAATCCGCATCCAAATTCGCGCCTCTCCGCATGGCAGCTGTAGTAAATATCGCAGTTTGCTCGCTTGGAGCAACCTTGTCCTGTCCATCTCATTTCCTGGATGGCGGTAATGTCAGCCTTTAATTTCTCGAGGGCATCCGCCAGTTGGATAGAGGCACCTTCCCAATTAAGGGTTCGGACATTCCAGGTGCATATCCTTAAATCGTAGTCCTTTTTTCATTTTGCGGTGGTCGTCAACATAAGGGGGGGGATCCTTTCCGAGGCTTTCGCTTTGGTTTTCCTTGGGCTTCTTTTTTCCGAGGCGGGTTCCAAACCCTGCGCTCAACCATTTACCGTCCGGATGACTCGCTGCACACATTAGCTCGCTATCTAGCGGATGCTAGGATAGCTACCCAGGAGGTGCCACGAGGAGGCTGTGTGTCAACTTGCAATCATTCGTAGACAGAGATCGCACTGGCGGCCACCAAGTTGACCGCAATCAGAAACTTTACTCTGTACGAATGAAAGCCATCCCATCCATTTGCACAATCCTCCATATAATTGTCTTCGGATTTTTCTTCATTATATTGAAATTTGAATTTATAATCTCCTAAGTTAACCGTTTCGTTTTGGTAATCGATTTGCAAGTTAGTAGCTTGAAAAATTACAAGAGTTTTTGTAAGCGAAGCGAGGCGAATTCGCTCTGAGAGCAAAACGAAAGCTTTATTGCGCTCTCGCTTTGCCCTAATTCTAACAACTTCATTTCGATAACTTCATTAAACATCGCTCTTAAATTAATTTAAACCAAATGCGCCAACACCGGCTCCGATGAACGGCTGTGCATTCATACAACTGGCAGATGTGCCAGTTTGTGTATTGGCCGTTTGAATACTCCTCCCGCGCTAGTTCGCACGTCTGCGACACGCACAGCCCCGTCGTCTTCTGGGTACACCGCCACGACTGGTGGGTCCCACCGTCCACTGCTTCGGCGGCTGGTGGTTTTCTGCGACGACGACGAGCTCTCCGACTTGCAGATTTGGCTGCGACTTGGAACTCGCGGGACCATCGCTGCCAGAACGCTCGCTTGAGCGACGAGACAGCTTGACATCGCCTTAAGCAACTCAGACCCTCGTGGTCCGGGGTCCGCGAATCTGCCGATGCCACAAGTGGGCCGTCCAGTAGGTGCCCGGGGGTTAGTGCCTCGCCGTCGTTCGGGTCCTGGCTTACGGCTTCTAGCGGGCGGGAGTTTAGCACCGCCTCGACCGCCACGACCACGGTCTGCAGCTCCTCGGCCGTGAGTAGGACGTTGCCTACCGTCCGTTGTAGTAGGTGCTTTACGACTTCACGCCTGCCTCCCAAAGTCCTCCGAAGTGAGGAGCCTTCGGCGGTATAAACGCAAATACGCTTTTTGATGCGAAGTCGCGAACTGCGTTCTCCTCGGACTCGACTCGTTTCCTTAGCTACTCCAGATGGCGACTTGCTCCGACGAAATTCGTCGCGTTATCGCAATGGACTCGGCTCGGGCATCCTCTTCCACCAACAAACCTTTGGAAAGCCATTAGAAATGCATTAGTTGACAAATCAGACACAATTTCTAAATGAGCCGCTTTTGACCCAAAACAAACGAAAAAGCTATGTACGACTTGTACGGCGGCTTTCCGCGAATCCTATATGTAGTCTCAACTGGGCCACAAAAATCTACGCCACAAATTGAGAATGGGCGGAGCGCTCGGAGCCGATCAGCAGGCAAATTTCCCATTATCTGCGTAAGTAGCCAGGGTTTGCATTTAAAACAACGGATGCATGATCGAACTGTCTGACGACAGAGCTCTTGAGCATTGACTAACCAAAGTCGTTCTCTGAGAATGCTCACGAGCGCTCTTGGGCCAGCGTGACAGTTGGTCAAGTGAAGGTACCTCACATAGCTGCGAGCAAATTGTGAGCGCTTCGACAAGAGAAGTGGAAACTTAGCAGCATACGAAATAGGAGCATTTACCAGTCGCCCCCCAATTCACAACAACGAAAACGAGCACCAAGATCCTTCAGACTCATGTATGAAAGGATTGAATCGTTGTATGCACGTAAATTCTTACGAACCCTTACCCTTACGAACCTATGTCGTCTCTGAATTCGAAATCCTGCATAACTTCTACGATTTTACTGAATGCTTCTTTCAGTTCTGATGCCGTTGGAACCAGTTCAAATTGAACTGTTTTGTCTTTGCATCTTCGAATGAAGCGTAACACATAAGCGGCAACTCTCAACAGACTTGTGTGCAACGAAAAATTTTCCATCGATTCCACTAGATCTGACTTTACCACTATAGCTGTCAGTCCAACAGCTGTCTTGCGCACTTTCAAATTGCGATCCTCTTCAGAAACGAAATGTTGGTTAACTGGCCATACGTCGTGTGATTCCTTCAAGAATGACGGACCACTGAACCACATTGTCGCGCACAGTTCAGTCACATCGTAACCTCTCGATACAATGTCTGCGGGGTTCTGCTTAGTTGGAACATAACTCCATTCTACGCTCTCTGACCACTCTTGAATCTCGGCCACTCGATTCGACACGAATGTCGCGAGGGTGGAGGGATGTGACCGAATCCAATGAAGAGTGACTTCCGAATCAGTTCTGCAAGGAGATAAGCTGCACACAACTCAAGTCTAGAAAGAGTCTTAGTCTTTAAGGGCGCTACTTTTGATTTGGAAGTTAGTAATGATATTTTATAACTTTCTGCAGTATGCGTACAAAAGTAAATACACGCCCCATACGCTCTTATTAAGGCGTCGGCAAAGCCATGTACCTCTATCGGTGATGTAGACTCTGTGAACAAATATCGTGCCACTTTTATGCATTGCAATTGCGTCAAATTTGAATTTAATTGCTGCCACGATGTATCCAAACTCAACGGTATGGATTCGTCCCACTCCAACTTTTGAAGCCAGAGCTCTTTGCTTCTATAATTAAGGGACTCTTGGCCAAGCGGATCGAATAACCGCGATGTCACCGATGTCCGTTTTGTCTCTTTAAGACCCATAAATGAATCGTCGATCCGGAACTGGAACACGTCTTCATTTGGCAACCAAATAACTCCTAGGGTCTTGGTTGCGTCAGAGTCGGAGATCGTTATCGGCTTTGGTGTACTGTCTGATGCGGAGAACCCAGGAGCATTCGAAACCCCCTTCGCAAGTTCGAAACCTGCTCCTAGCAGTATCTGCGACACTTTAGACTTAAATGTCTTCAGGTCCTCGACGCATGCGGCACCAGTCAATATATCGTCAACTTAGAAATCTTGCCTGATAACCTCAGCTGCCATGGGGTGCGAGAATTTCGCAGTCTCGCTCAGCTGGACATACACCGTATGGCCAAAATGGCGCTGGCGCAGTGCCATATGTTACAGTATTTAATAATAATAATTTCAACGAGTCTGATGGGTCTTTTCTCCATGAGCTGATAGTTTATATCTGCCTCGTGCACAATAACTTGGCGGTGCATCTTTTTTATGTCGGCCGTTAATGCATATTTATGCAATCGAAAACGCATCAGAGTCGAAAACAGCTCTTCTTGAATGGTCGGCCCGACCATAAGAATGTCATTCAACGCCTTATGTGTCGAAGTGCGACACGAAGCATCAAATACTACCCTCAGCTATGTCGAAGTGCTTTGGGGCCGTAATACACATTGGTGCGGAATAATATAGTGTGGTGTACTTGGAAGGATGTGACTTACTTCGGACATGTGGCCCATCTCTACATATTCTTCCATAAATTCCAAGTACAATCGCTTTAACTCGGGATCTCGAGTTAAGCGTTTTTCAAGTGACAAAAACCGTTGTTTAGCAACTTCAAATGAGCACCCATGCTGGTGTGAATCTGATTTAAACGGCAGTCTTACTTCGAAACGACCAGACGGCAATCTTCTCACATTATTTGTGAAATGATCTTCACAACTTTGTTGTTCAGCGGAAAGGACTTTGGAGGAAGAGCGCACATCTTCAACAGTCGAAAACTTCAGCAAGGTCTTGTCAATCGAGCTCAAACTTCTTTTTGATAGCTCAGATTGACAGTCATCTTCCGGTGAGTTTTTCACCAGGAGTGTACCGCCCCGAGACAATCCACCCAAGGCTTATCTTTTGGAGGATTGGACACTCTGGACCTTGCTTGATTTGGCCAACGGACAATAGGTCAAAGAATGTTTCAGCGCCGATAAGATCAATTTTCTGCGGTTTGAAGAAATAGGGATCCGCTAGCTGAATATTGTCAGGTATCTTCCAGCCACTGACATTTACAGTGTGATCTGGCTGATAACCTGAGATCGATTTGAGGATCCATAAATCGATCGCTTATTCATTGCAGCCAACTCGCGACTTCACCACAGTGTGTATCTTTTTCTTAACTTGAGAATTGGACTCACCAATGCTAAAGCTGATGCACGAGTTTTCTCTACGCAAATGCAGTCGCTGAGCTAGTTCCTCAGTCACAAAATTAATGTGTGACCCAGCATCCAGCAAAGCTCGAGCTAAGACGAAATCACCTGAATTCGTCTTTATTTTTATGATTGCTGTGGCCAGGATCACTTTATCCGATACGGTCGCATGCATTGCATGCGAAGTAGATGGACGATCAGGCTCAACAGCGGAGGGACTCGGGGTGGTAAAGCTCTATTATTTGTAGTCGATATATGTGCAGCAACGTATGATATGATATGAACGGCTGCACTTTCACTTTTTGCCTTACATTTGGCGACAGTGTGACCCTTCTGAAGACAATTTATGCATAATGTAGTTGTTTCGCGTAGTCAAATCTCTGTTTAACTGCCAAGGCAGCAAACATGGAGCGACTTACGATGCAATGCTCTTCGGAATTGCAATATACGCATATTTGGGTCTTTTGATCAATCTTATCTTTGACGATCGTACACAAAAACGAGCTTTTATTAAGCTGTTTGGCGGAAACGGCTTGACTCTCGGACTTTGTCGAAATCTCAGCTGACAAGTGCTGATATCGACGATTAAGCACAATTTCACACTCACTCCATAAACTTTCTCAACGATGAAGCGGAGAACAATCTTTGCGAAATCTTTGACAAATTGAAAAGAGCTGTGATATTTTCATTAAATATCAGACAATCATTGTCATATACTCTTTTCGAACTTGCCATTGCTTTCTCATAGTTGTCCTCGGTGACTTGACACACACTCACCGTTCCAAGAGCCTCACCAGAGAGACATGCAATGAGATGATTGATCTTCTCAATGCGCGGAATCGAATGGTCATTGTCAACAAGAGTCTCAAACAAACTTATAAAATTTTTAAATTCGGAATACTTTCCGCTGAACTTTGGCAATGAAAGTTTGTCACTCTAGATCTATCAAATCTCGACCGATAGTCTCATCGAGAATTTGATCATGAATTCTGCTAATGCTCTTCACGCAAATAGCAAGTTCCTTCCTAGAGCCTTCAAGTGTTTCTTTCGAATTCACTTTTTAAAAATTATTAGAGACGAGAAAATAAAGACAAAACAAAATAAAATTTTGTTGCTACAAACAACAACAACAAAAAAGAAGCTTAAAAAAACAAGTAAGAAAGCTACAGTCGAGTGTACTCGACTGTGAGATACCACTACCCATTTTGAATAAAATAAATATATTTTGCGGTATTTTTCTCAAAATATACCGAATATACTGCAAAATACCAAAAATATACCAAATGGTATATTTGGTATATCAATATAGTACCTCATTCAAAATATAGCATAGACGGCACAATATACCAGATTGTCGGTCAAAGCAACTAAGACCCCTAGTAGGTATGCGTTTTGCCCATACAAAAGTATTTCTTTATTAACTTCGACAATTTTTATCTGATCGCAACCAAACTTTCAGGAATCATAACTACTATAGTACTTATTGTATATACCAAATTACGCTTGTTATTCGATTTTTTTGATTTGCGGGAGCGGAAGTGGGCGTGGCAAAAATTTGAAACAAACTTGATCTGCGTGCAAACATAACAAATGCTGTCAAAAAAATTATAGCTCTATCTCTTATAGTCTCTGAGATCCAGTGTTTCACACGGACAGACGGACAAACACACAGACGGACACGGCTAGATCGTCTCGGCTGTTGACGCTGATCAAGAATATATATACTTTATAGGGTCGGAGATGCCTCGTTCTACCTGTTACATACATTTCCTGACGGCACAAAGTTATAATACCCTTCTATCCTATGGGTAGCGGGTATAAAAATTTGTTTATTTAAAAATTTTTATTTTTGGATTATATTTTATTTTAATTAATTTTTGATTATTATTTTTTTTAATTGTCCTAGCAACCTTTAAGCTATATCGGACAATTATAGGGGAGTACCCAATTCGAGGGAGCTAACGAGATATAGCACTGATATACTCAACCAACGAATGTAAGCAAGCAACAACACAGACTACAGAGCGGAATGCACTGTGCGCGAAACGAAAACGAAATGCAAGCAACAACAAACTATGGAGCCAAAATTAACCAGTGCAGTATTGGCTTGCGGGTATATGTATATATGTATGTACATATGTGCGCTTAATTAACAGCACACAAGTTACAGCGGCTACGAATCTGGTGACAAAGGGGGCGACGAAAGCGAAAATTGCAACGAACTAAGACAATAAGTTCGATGCAATGGAAATAAAAAATTCCCTTAGTCACTTTCACTTAATAAAACAAAAACAAATGTTTTGCCTAAGCGATTCACAATATAATTTTAAATCTAAAATTTAAATGCAAATGCTCTACTATAAGCCGAATTGAATTTGATATTATAACTTTGTGCCGGCAGGATATGTATGTAACAGGTAGAAGGAGGCTGTCGGGAGCAGCAGACAGCGCATGTTAATGCAATGCTGTAACAGCATCTGCCAGCAGCGCTGCATCTGCCAGAAGCGCTGCATGCTCTCTGTTAGCGATCGCTTGCAGTTCGATCGGCTAATTGTTTTTACTCTTCAATTGTAATCTCTTATAATCGTGTCGGTGGCGAAGCTTGTACCAAACAATCACAGCCAAACAATCTAAATTGGTGGTTACATATACGTACATATGTACCATTTAATAAAAAATTAATTTGAAATTCGCGTGTTTTATTTATAAACAATAGACGTGCAAATAAAGCTACTAAAAAAGCTTAGTGGCTCAACATTTGAAGGCCCCGGCGAGATCTAACATATACTCTCGCTAAGTATTGTGAATGCAATTAATTTGCATAAATAATTAGTGCAAAGTGCCTAATAAACAATATCAATTGTTGAAACATTGAAAGTGCAAGTGCTGGAGAGTGCAAAGTGCTAGAGTTGGAATAGATTTATATTTATAATATGTATGTACATATGCATATATATTTAACAAGCGGTGCATTTCTATTCTTGCATTCTCCGTTGTTTGCACATGTTCGCCGTTGCTCCGTGGCTTGCGCACCCTCTCCGCTCTGCGTCGCTTGTCTATGTTCTCCGCACTTCGCTGTCGCAGCTGCGTGCATTGCCCTTCAATCTTACTGCTCTCTCTTATGCTCTCGGTTTGTGTGATTTAAATCAGCTAATGAACTGATTAACTTTGAACTGCTGCTGTCCGTAAGCAACCCGCGCGCGTTTGTGATCGCGGTTTTGACGCGTTTTCCGTGCTGCGCTTCACTTTGAGCTACTGCTGTGCTTAAGCAACTAGCGCGCGTTTGTGATCGCAGTTTGATGCGTTTTTCTTGCTGCGCTGCACAGTAAATTTGGCATATAAAGTGAGCAATTGCCAGTTAGGACAAGTGCGGTTACTGCTAACAATGGAAAACTCGATAAACGAGCAAGCGACTACTGTCGAAAATTGCGCGCGGTTTTTCAAGCGGAAGGTTTTATCGCTTTATGATAGACTTGTAAGACTCGATGCGTCGCTTTCTGAAGTTAAGCTAGCTTCGTTTAATTCATCTGAATTATCAGTACGGTTGGAGCTATTAGAACGTGCTCAAGCTTCATTTGACTTAGCTCAGAATGCACTAGAGGAGATCGACTATAATCAGGTCGGTAGTGAAACGCGTTACAATTTCTATGAGCGTTTTCTTGAAGTGAAATCGCGTGTTCGGGCGCATTTTGACAGTCGTGAGCGCCATTTGATTCGGTCGTCCACATTGCGGCGTGATGAGACCATCGATCCTTCGGCTAATGGCCTCGGTGCCCGCGCTAATAGACGTCGTCTACCCGAGCTCAAACTTCCCACGTTCGGTGGAGGTTATACGGAATACGCGAGTTTTTGGTCAATGTTCGAGTCTGTCATTGAAAGGACAACGACTTAGATGATGTTGAAAAGTTTCAGCATCTGCTATCATGTTTAACTGGTCCAGCGCTGGATGCAGTTCGGTCGTTGGAGATATCGAGGCCCAATTATCGTGTGGCTCTGGATATATTGGATAATCGGTTCAACAACAACCGACTTGTGTTCCAGTCACACATCAAGGATCTTTTGGGTACCAAGAAGGTGGAGGCAGGAGCATACGTGGCCACTAAACTTCGTAAGTTTAGCGATAAGGTAAATGTTCACATGGGGGCATTAAAGACTCTGGGCCATCCAAAGGAAATTGCAAACAGCATTCTTATTTACGTGCTGCTGCAAAAGCTGGATGTGGAAACCCAGGCAGCGTGGGAGGATAGCAGGGCATTGGACAACCCTGCCGCCGATAAAGTGCCGACTGCTAATGAGTTCTTCACGTTTCTGGATGAAAGATGTCGGAAGCTCGAGACTCTGCAATACGCTATGGGTAGTCACACAGCAGGCTCACAGGTGGGAAGGAACATTAGCCATAACGGCAGCAGGAAGGCGTTTGTGGCCCAATCTAGCCCCAGCAGACCAAATGCTTGTGTGTTTTGTGACGCGCCTGGTCTCGGCATATATTCCTGCCCCATCTTCGCAAATTTGTCTCCCTTCTTGAGGCAGAGAGAAGTGAAGAAGCTCGCTCTCTGCTTTAACTGTTTGAAGAAAGGACACCAAACCCGATTCTGCACATCTGGCGCTTGCCGTAAGTGTGGTGGGCGGCATCATTCTTTGCTACATTTCGAGACATCGCAACGAGCCTCGTCAGCTGATGCGTCTGCCGCTTTGCAGCCACAAGCGTCCACCTTTCTTGCTGCTCAATGTCTTCGTACTGATGCTGTGCTCTTGGGTACTGTTGTTGTTTGGCTTAAGAGTCGTGCTGGGTCGTTCGTTCCTTGTCATGCTCTGCTGGATTCCGGTTCAAAAATACACATGATGACGTCCCATTGAGCCCAACAGTTACAATTAAAACGAACTCGATCAGATGCTATGGTTTCTGGCCTCGGGGACACAGACGTTTCTGTTGAAGGATGCACAGTCAATGTTTGTATGCGTTCTTGCATCACCGGCTACTCGGTCAACTTTCAAGCTGTTGTGGCATCGACAATCATCAACAGCCAACCGAATTTTGCTATTGACATAGACGGTTGGGCAATTCCATCCAACATTCAGCTAGCTGATCCTGCATTCAATCGTCCGCAGCGCGTGCACCTGCTGATTGGTGCAAGCCTATTATACGGCTTGTTATGTGTAGGACAAATAGGCCTTGGAGATGGATTGCCTATCCTTCAGGAGACCCGCCTTGGTTGGATCGTTGCTGGTGGTGGTGACAGTACGACGCACACAGCATTGATGGCAGCGCAAAAGGGTTCTGAAAGTAGTAACGATCAAGCAGATGCCAGCCTAAATGAGCTTGTTCGCCGTTTTTGGGAAGTCGAGAGCTGCGAGTATGGTGCCACAAGGCTTAGTAGGGAGCAGCAGGATTGCGAAGAGCATTTTCGCAAAAATGTTACTACCATCTGGTGAATACTCCGTAAGATTGCCAATGAAGTCTAGTGTTGACTCGTTAGGGGAATCATTTACTCAAGCTCATCGTCGATTTCTCAATCTGGAACGCAAATTGCAGCGGTATCCTGCTCTTAGGATGCAATATTCATCATTTATTGAAGAATACTTGAAGTTGAATCATATGTCGCGTGTTCCTGCCATTGCGCGTTGCAAGTATTTTCTGCCACACCACTGCGTACTAAAGGCCGATACCACGACAACAAAGCTTCGTGTTGTCCACTGGATATTCGTTAAATGAGGTTATGATGGCTGGTCCTGTTATACAGGACAAATTGATGCATATACTTCTTCGCTTCCGTACATATCTGGTGGCACTAACAGGGAATATATGCAAGATGTATCGATGTGTGCACATGGCTTCAGCAGATAGCTATTATCAATGCATCTTATGGACACTGTTACTTATGGCACGAAGGCAGCGTCATTTTTGTCTGTTCGTGCAATGCATCAGTTGGCGCATGATAAAGCAGACTCGTTTCTGGTTGGATCTGTTGCTTTGAAGAATGAGTTCTACGTGGACGATTTTATATCTGGAGGCGATTCAGTTGCTGAGGTTAAGGTCAAGCTGCAGGAAACCGCTGCAATTCTAGCTCGTGCAAACTTCAAACTCAGGAAATGGTGTTTCAGTCATGCCGAAGTATTGTCGCAGATAGCTGACGACGAGAAAGAGTCGTACATGAGGTTCAGCGATGGTAGCGAAATCACGAAAACTCTTGGCCTAGCGTGGGATCCCTCATCGGATCGGCTGCTGTTCTCGCTGTCGTTCTTAGAAGCTGGTTCCAAGACGTGCAGGCGGTCTGTCTTAGCCACAATTGCACGATTTTATGATCCGCTAGGACTTCTTGGATCCGTCATGACAAAGTCCAAAATATTTATACAGCATCTCTGCAAGGATAAGTTAACATGGGATGAAAGTTTGCCTTTGCAGCGATACATAGCCTGGGTAGAAATGTGCAGCAGCTTTAATTCCATTTCTAGTCTTTCATTCCCCAGAGCTGTTCTTGCTGCTGGGTGCCGTGTCGAAGTTCATGGATTTTGTGATGCCAGCGAAGAGGCCTACGGCGCTTGCGTATATGTAGCGTCCAGTGGAGTCACTTCTCAGAGTCAGCTATTGTGCTCTAAATCCAGAGTCGCACCACTCAAAACTATATCAGTTCCCAAGCTGAAATTATGCGGTGCTTATCATCTGGCCAAACTGCTTCATGAAGTTAGAAACATGGGTTTTCTTGATGGGGAGTGATTCATCGGTGGTACTCTCATGGATCAAAGATGATCCATACAAGTTCAACGTTTTTGTGGCAATTCGCGTAGTTTCTATTCAGGATCTTACCGTCAACATGAGGTGGCAACATGTTCCCACGGCTGTGAACCCTGCCGACGTACTCTCCAGAGGTTCAACTCCAGAATGTTTAGCAGAGTCCAAGATATGGTTTCATGGACCGGAGTTTCTTGTTGGAAATCGAGATGAATGGCCTTCACAGCGCTGCTTAGAGTCGTCAAGGTCATGATAGCCACGTCTCCGTATATCACTCTTCGTTGCAAGTACCTTAACACGTTTGACTCAATGCAGCGCGTATATGCGTTTGTGTTTAAATTTGTTAATCGTATAAAGCATCCAGGCCTCAACGTGGTAGATGTCAACAAAGGCACATGGCTGCTACTGCGAATGGTGCAGTTGGTAAATTTATGGAGTGATGTCAAGGAGATTCGATCGAAAGGCTTCGTCAAGAAATCGAGTTCAATCGGTTCTTTGTTGCCTTTTATCGACCAATTTGGACTTCTGCGTGTTGGCGGTCGGCTAGCCAATTCAACTCTTCCCTACGATGCTCACCATCCTATTATATTACCTCGACGGCATCCCATTACGTTGGCACTCATCGCTCATCATCATAAAAAGAATCTTTACGTTGGATCTTATTAGCAAAGATTCGGTTACAATATTGGCCGATTGGCGGACTGCGAACTGTGTCGAAGGTTGTTCGCAATTGCATCGAATGCTTCCGGGCCAAGCCCACTGTGGTCGAACCAATTATGGCCAGCCTTCCGAAGGAATGGTTCCTGAATTCTTGTGCCTTTGCAATAAGCGGAGTGGACTACGGCGGGCCGTTTTACTATAAATCTGAAGTTCGGAACAGATCCCCAATCAAATGCTACATCAGCGTATTCATCTGCTTTGCTAGCAAGGCGATTCATCTGGAGTTGGTGAAGGATTTGACAACTGCCGCCTTCCTGGGAGCGCTAAAAGAAAGAAACTTCTCCTCAGCGATTCTCATAAGGAGTCAGTTCATCGTGTGTGCCTGATGGACAACATCAAGTGGAAGTTTATTCCTCCTCGTTCCCCACATTTTGGTGGACTATGGGAAGCAGCAGTCAAGAGCGCAAAGCACCATCTGTGTCGCTCTGTTGGTCGCTCTATTCTCAACTACGATGAGCTTTGCACGCTGGTTTGCAAAATAGCGGCAATAATTAATAGTCGTCCATTGCTATCAATTTCAGAGAATCCTGACGATTTGGATGTGCTGACTCCCGCTCATCTATTGTTTGGTGGTCCTCCAACCGTGATTCTTGAGCCCGACCTAACTACGTTGGACTACAATCGGCTGAATGGTTGGCAGCGCGTCACTCAACTGCAGCAGGTCTTCTAGAATAGATGGCGGGAGGAGTATCTGACTCTTCTCCAGCAAAGATCCAAGTGGCGCACTCCTGCTCGTCGTCTCCAAAATTGCCTCCTCTCGGTGGCCGCTAGCCCGTGTCATGTCACTTATCCCTGGCAAGGACGAGTTAAAGACGTCGTGTGGCAGCTAGGGTTGTTGATAATATATCAAAATATCAATATATCGATATTTTTTCTAAAAATGATATATTTATATCGTGATATTTTTTTTTGCCCAAATATCGAAATCACGATATTTTTTGATATTTTTTCCTTGGTCACTCTAAATTCAAAGCATCAATTGAAACTTTCAATTTAAACTTAAATGAATAATTGAAATTCGACAGAAAAATAAAGATAAAAATGAATGTTAAATGTCAAATTATACAAATATAACAGGCGGCACCGCGAAGTGCATTCATTGTGAAAAAACAATTAAAACCAGCGGAAATTAATCGAATTTGTCGTCCCACTTGCGCAATAAGCATAGCGAAATTTTTGCAAAATGCGCGCAAAAAAGGTATGTATGTATAGCATATGTGTGTATGAGTATGTGTGAAAATCGAAGTTTAACACGTGGTTTACAATGTATGTATATTCATTTGTTTTAATTTTTAGCTGTCAGTGAACTTGGAAAGAGTACTTACAATATTTGAACCCTTCAAGAGTGCTGAAGCCTTTAAAGGTAAGTGTCTTTAAAACCGCGTATCCTTTAAGCCAAAATAAAACGAAGAAAAGAGCAAGTGGGGTTCATTACTTTAACTAACTATAATTTTCGTTTTAGAAAATGGAAATAAGACAAAGGAGATTAATGAAGCAATTGTGTATATGATCTGTAAGGACAACATGCCAGTCCGCTGTGTAGAAAAAGAGGGCCTCAATAGACTTCTCAAAAAGTGTGTGCCGCATTTTAAAATGCCTTGCAGATCCACGGCAAGTATATGAAAATGTAATATATTTTGATACCCTTCATAAGTATATATTCTTTTTTAGATAACAACAACGATTGAAGAGAAGTACTACCAGTGCGTTTGAGCTGTGTTGAAAATGCTAAGCAATGCAAATGACGTTGCGTTTACCTGCGATGCCGTAACCATACCGAACTCGAGTCGCTCGTTCCTTACCATCACGGCGCATTTTATTGAAAAGGATTCACTAAATTCTATCTGCCTTGCATCTTTAAGAATGAATCAAGTATGATATATTTATATCGTGATATTTTTTTTGCCCAAATATCGAAATCACGATATTTTTTTGATATTTTTTCCTTGGTCACTCTAAATTCAAAGCATCAATTGAAACTTTCAATTTAAACTTAAATGAATAATTGAAATTCGACAGAAGAATAAAGATAAAAATTAATGTTAAATGTAAAATTATACAAATATAACAGGCGGCACCGCGAAGTGCATTCATTGTGAAAAAAACAATTAAAACCAGCGGAAATTCATCGAATTTGTCGTCCCACTTGCGCAATAAGCATAGCGAAATTTTTGCAAAATGCGCGCAAAAAAGGTATGTATGTATAGCATATGTGTGTATGAGTATGTGTGAAAATCGAAGTTTAACACGTGGTTTACAATGTATGTATATTCATTTGTTTTAATTTTTAGCTGTCAGTGAACTTGGAAAGAGTACTTACAATATTTGAACCCTTCAAGAGTGCTGAAGCCTTTAAAGGTAAGTGTCTTTAAAACCGCTTATCCTTTAAGCCAAAATAAAACGAAGAAAAGAGCAAGTGGGGTTCATTACTTTAACTAACTATAATTTTCGTTTTAGAAAATGGAAATAAGACAAAGGAGATTAATGAAGCAATTGTGTACATGATCTGTAAGGACAACATGCCAGTCCGCTGTGTAGAAAAAGAGGGCCTCAATAGACTTCTCAAAAAGTGTGTGCCGCATTTTAAAATGCCTTGCAGATCCACGGCAAGTATATGAAAATGTAATATATTTTGATACCCTTCATAAGTATATATTCTTTTTTAGATAACAACAACAATTGAAGAGAAGTACTACCAGTGCGTTGGAGCTGTGTTGAAAATGCTAAGCAATGCAAATGACGTTGCGTTTACCTGCGATGCCGTAACCATACCGAACTCGAGTCGCTCGTTCCTTACCATCACGGCGCATTTTATTGAAAAGGATTCACTAAATTCAATCTGCCTTGCATCTTTAAGAATGAATCAAGTATGTTGATATATAATTTTTTCTATTTTAAATTTGTTTTGTTGTGAATTGTGTGTCGCTTTTGTCTGGTCCTCTGTCAATGTGTTATTTGTTATTTATTCTTTAAATTTAAGTAATATTTTCCGATTTCAATTTAGTCGCATACCAGTGATTATGTAAACACTTTGTTGGAAGAGGCGTGCGCCGAATTTAACATAGATAAAATGAAGTGGACAACTCTCACGACAGACAGCGCAAGCAATATGAAGTGCGCTGCCAAACTGTTTCTTGGATTAAACAAACATATGCCGTGTTTCGCCCACAGCATAAACCTTGTAGTAGATGAAACTATCAAGGAAATGTGTTCATTTTCTAGTATCGTGGATAAAATAAAGAGAGTGGTTATGCATTTTAAGCATAGTCCGGCTATGATGGACCAACTAAGAAAGGCCCAAATGGACCAAGGAATTCCCGAGGGAAAAATCAAGACCCTCATACAAAATGTTGACACCAGATGGAACTTTTGCCTGGACATGATGGAGTCCTTTTTAGGCTTAGCCAACAAGGTGGCTCTTATTTTGCTACACAAATCAGAACGTGTCAAAGGACTCCCTGAAATGCTCAATGTGTCAGAGCTAACGATATGTCGAGACTTATGTAGTCTCCTTCAACCTTTTAAAAAAGCAACAGAGCAAATAAGTGGCGAAAATTACGTAACTGTAAGTTTAGTAATACCACTTATTTCAATGTTAGCAGCTAAAATTAAAACATTGGAAAGGGAGACGAAGGAAGGCAAACGAGCCAAGGAGGCGCTCATCAGAATTTCTGAAAGGAAGGTTTCAGGCGTTGCAGACTAATGCAATTTTGGTTAAATCAACTTTTTTAGACCCTAGGTTTAAAAAAATGTATTTGGCGCCTTTAGCGGTAAAGGATGCCATTGCTGAAATTACACTTGAAATCAATAAGTTTACTCTCAAGGGAAGGGTATGTCATCAAGTTAAAGTTTTGTTAAGTTGAATAACTAATTGACTAATCAGTAAAACTAATAGGCTTAATATTATAACATTTAAAATTTTGCTAATTATAATAAAAACACATACTTGAATATATAATAAATAAATTATTTAAATTTTGTACAGATTTCCGATGTCACAAAACCGGAAGACGTTTTTGACGATTTCATGAGCGCACACAATCACTCAATCACAAAAGAATTGAGCGGTGTGTCGGAGCAAAATAAGGAGCTGAAACTATACTTTAGCTTGCCCCAAGCTGCGTGGGAATGTAACCCGCTGGAGGTGTGGAAATCCCATAGGGCGACCATGCCGGGCCTTTACAAGATGGCCATGCGACATCTTATCACTCCAGGCAGCTCGGTGCCTTCAGAGCGGTTGGCATCCGCAATAAAATGTGTAGTTTGCGATGCTAGGAGCCGAATGACGGACATACACATAAAGCAAAGAGTGTTTTTAAAATCTATAAATTCTGCCAATTGGGATTGATGTTAAATTTACATACATATAAGACATAAGACATGTTGATTAAAAATATAATTAAAAAATGTAAGTTTATTAAACTTATTTTCTTTTTATTATCCAGGAAAAAGCATTTTTATTAAAAAAAATCAAAAATATCAAATATATCGATATTTTTCGGTGATATTTAAAAATATTATTATCATATTATTTGATAAAAAAATATCATCGATACGATATTTTTTAAAATTTTCGACAACCCTAGTGGCAGCACCCGGAGAGCCATAAATAAACTATGTCTACTGCCCCTGAAGGATGATGTTGAAAGATAGGCTTTCAACAACGGGAGTATGTCGGGAGCAGCAGACAGCGCATGTTAATGCAACAGCGTCTGTCAGCAAATCTGCCAGCAGCGCTGCATGCTCTCTGTTAGCGATCGCTTGCAGTTCGATCGGCTAATTGTTTTTACTCTTCAATTGTAATCTCTTGTAATCGTGTCGGTGGCGAAGCTTGTACCTACTCAAGTCACAGCCAAACAATCTAAAGTGGTGGTTACATATACGTACACATGTACCATTCAATAAACAATTAATTTGAAATTCGCGTGTTTTATTTATAAAAAAAGCTTAGTGGCTCAACAGAGGCATCTCCGACCCTATAAAGTATATATATTATTGATCAGCGTCAACAGCCGAGACGATATAGCCAGGTCCGTCTCACAGTGGGCGATTTGGTCCCGCTAGCGGCATTTAATTAATAACTTCTAAACTAAAATAGATATCTTCAGTCGGTTTTCTTTCACTGATCAGAAAAAATCATAGAATTTTTTAAGTTAAAAATTTTTTTTTTTAATTTATTTTTTATTTTTTTTTTTAATTTAAAATTTTTTTTTTTAAATTTAAAATTTTGTTGTACTTTTATTTTATTTGAACTTCAAATAACATATTTCATATATAAACTTTATCTAAAAAATGATGGGATGATGGGATAAAATGGGATGACTTCCCTTTTTGGTACTAACACTGTATCTAAAAAAGTACCATAGTTTCAAGACTAGCAGATAATATCAGTTGATATTACACATTTTGGACGCCACTGATTAACACTTTCGGCTAATAAAGGAGTTAGACTGAATTCAGTTGAATAAATTAAGTTCTACTCCACGAAAGACAGGTGTACGCTAATCCGGGCTAGTTGTTAATACACTGAATTACCACTACGTTTTATAAGCTACACATATATAGACCGGTCACAAACATTGATTTTTTTGAAAATACATACCTTGAATATAATAAAAAACCAAACTTCTAACAAATTCACCAAAAATTGTAAATTTCCGAGGAACTCAAATTCCATGCGCGCAAAGAGAAAAAATTGTGTAAAACTCTTTGCGAAATCATATGGTGTGTTTGACCGATCACAGCTGATGATCAGCTGATCGTAGAGCTTTCAAAAAGCTTTTAAAAATCTAATCAAAGCATCTGCTATCGATATGTGAAAAAATATTAACGGATTTTTAAATTTGAAAATTTGAATTAAATGCCGCTAGCGGGACCAAATCGCCCACTGTGGCGTCTGTCCGTCCGTCCGGATAAAGCACTGGATCTCAGAGACTATTTTTTTTCAAATTTTTGCCACGCCCCCTTCCGCTCGCGCAAATCAAAAAACAACAAGTGTAATTTTAAAAGCTAGAGCTGCGAATGTATATACAATAATAACTATAGTATTTTTGATTTTTGAAAATTTGATTGCGATCAGATAAAAATTGTGGAAGTTATTAAAGAAATACTTTTGTATAGGCAAAACGCTTACTTGCTAGGGCTCTTAATTGCTTTGGCCGACAATCTGGAATATTGTGTCGTCTATGGTATATTTTGAATATGGTACTATATCAATATACCAAATATACTAGTTAGTTTATTTTTAGTATTTTTTGTTATTTATTAAAAAAATACCGCAATATTTTGCTTTTATTCAAAATGGGTAGCGGGTATCTCACAGTAGAGCACACTCGACTGTAACTTTCTTATTTGTTTTAATTTTTATAAAAGCGGTATTCATTCTGCATTTGGGTCCGAGGCATTTTGATGAATATTTTAACTTGTCTCCATTTTAAATTGACCACTTTGGCTTTCTGTCTTTTTACAGGTGGGTTTGGCCCACGATTATTTGAAGTTTTCCTGGATAATTATAAGGATTCTGGCTTTGAGCTTCTTTTAACTTCTGTTTAAATTCCTGATGAAGGTTTTGATTACTTGAGTTTTGATTCAAATAATTATTTAGAGGTTTAGAATTGAATTGATCATTCAAATAAGAATTGTTAGGTGCATCGTTTGCATAAGATCTGTTATTATTTCTTTTATTATTGTTTTAGAGTTATTATGATTTTCTTAAGATTCATAAATTCTTGTTTCGCAATTGCTTTTAGTCTACTTAATGTAGTAATGTCATGCCTTGCTAAGGTCATGAATATCAGATAATTTTTTCGTTATAACATTTTTAACTGTTTTAAAGCAATTGAATACAATATTGTGTTATTAGGGTCGTTATATAATGCTAATTTGTTAATGACAATATAGGACTTGCACTCAAGTTCTTCTGTGAACCTACGCAGATTTCCATTCCAGTTGGTGTTATATAATCGTCTCAACAGTTCTTCATATGGTGTTTGGGTTTTGAATTCCTCCTATTCTTAATGCTGTCCAGTTGTTTGATTGCGTGACTTGAGCCTCAGAGCCTCTCCTTCCAGCTGTCTCTCGATGGCTCCGAATATTATACTGTTTTGTCTAACGCATCTCGTTTGGTATAATAAAATCTATCCTTTCGATAAATGCTGATAGGTTTTCAGTTCCATTATCAAGAGCAGGCACATGTTTGAGTTGATTTAAGTGCGCTTCGGAGAGTTCAACTGCCATTATTATTGTTATGTGTTTTTATTTTCACACGTGGGTTTTTAGTACGGGTTATTGCGGTTTATTATTCGGATACCAATTAACTTGGTTTCTCCGATTTCTCACTGCAGACCTTCGATAATGTTAGAATCTTCTAGCGGTCACGACTGTTAGTTATTTTAGAACATATCCTACCGGCTGCGCCAATTATGTTGTTCGCGTTACACGAAGGGTAAATAAAAAATAAAACAAACGATTTTATTTTAATTTACTTTTAGACGAACTTTATTGGGATTGCAAGAAAGCAGGCTACGCGTCTTGTCTTCGAAAAAAATCTTTTAAAACTAACTTTACAATATGTTGAGTTGGAACAAGAAACTTCTTATCGCGACTTAGAGCTAACATATGTGTAATATTTGGTATATGTGTTAGTGTTTTAATGCTGAGTCCTCAAATTGCACAAGAAAATTTTAAGTGGCGTGAAGTGGATCTTTTTGTTTGACGTTAGTCGCCGCCGCGACGAATTTATGTTTAGAATATGATCTTTATGTGAATGCAATAGGAAATTTTGGATATAGGGGAATAATTACGAGAATGTATCACGTACGAGAAATGAGTGTGGTGGTGGATATGACATGATATATATAATGTGCAACATATACACAAGGTCACTCGCACAGTATACTAACTTTGTCACTATCGATATCAATCGATCGCGACCACACTGTCAGCTGGTTTGAGTGATCACACCTGCCATCATCTGGCATCAACAAGCTGTACTTTTGACCAAAACACAAGTCAGCTATTTCAGCAATAACAAATGAAACAATGAGTACCAGAGTACCAAAAAATTAAAGAATAAGATAAAACAAGTGAGAAAGCTACAGTCGAGTACAGTAAATGTTGCGGTAATAATCTCAAAATATAAAAAAAAAACTCGAGCACCATCGATCGGGATTCGAACTTGCACACCACAATTACTATAGTATTTATTGTATACAGTTTGAGATATAAGCAGAGCAAGTTTCTCAAAATCGGTTTTTCGAAAACAACGAGAAAGCTCACCACAACGTACGCTCGACTCTGACGCAATAAATGGGAGCTCCAACATAATTTCTAAAGTGGGATGGTAAGGGTCTTCAGGGGAAGATATAGGAGATATTCTCGATAGAGAACATGAATCTGGGTCTAAAACAAAAATAAGGTCTAGAGACCTGTTTAAGCTATTTGGAATACCGTTAATCTGAGACAATGATACCCCAAAGAGACTATTAATAAAAACATGAGAAACAGAGGGGCAAAGTCCATTTAGATTCTTGGCGGAATGCCATGACACCCCAGCGATATTAAAATCACCAAGGACTATAAAGTGATCACGATCAGAAAGCATATTATAAATGTTATTAATAATAGAAAAATGAGCTAAATATAAAGCATCATCTGAAGCAGGAGAGATATATGAGCAAGAAATACAAATGTTAAAACTACCAAAGGATAATCTAACAGCCACTAGCTCAATGTCAGAAGTGTGATCAATCAACTCTGAATTTAATTGAGCATCTACTGCAATTAAAACCCCACCACCGCGACGTACCTTGCGGTCACGTCGGTATACGGAAAATCTACTAGAAAAGATTTCCGTATCAAGGATGTAATTTTTTAACCAAGTTTCAGTAAATGCAATGACATTGAAAGGGAAAGATACACTATTTAAATAGTAAGTTTACTACAAATACCTCTTACATTCTGATAGCCAAGAAGTAAAGAGGATGTTAGTTTTTTGAACTGACAGACATAGAAGAAGGCTTTGAAATCGAATTCTTGCCACTACTAGGAAGAGAAACCGGAGACCGATTTTTCTTTTTCGCAACAAATTCTTTAACTAATAGGTGTTCCGGCCAAAACTCTTTACTGCACATCATGCTAAATTGTTCAGCCGGAACACTTATTTTAAAAGACGAAATCTCTCGTTCATACGAGAAATTAAATTTATCTACTTTAACCCTGGCTTGGGATTTGGACTTAATATAAGCCCGAACATCATCAGATGTCGTATCAGGGGAAAGCCTTGAAACGAAAATCTGCTTAAGAGGTGGCACTGCAACTAATGTGTTGCGGACAACTGAGGTAGGAGCTGGAGGCGAATCTTCTATCGTTACAGCACTAACGATCTCAACAGAGGATGGTGATGGTTGAATTTCTTCAACCGTCTCCATCTCAGTCGACAACAAAATCGAAGCCGGAGCAGGAGACTCCAATCTTAATGACGTAATGTCATGATCTGGAACATCAAAGCTACCGAAGGTTGAGGGACGGAGAACTAAACGACATTAATTCCCCAGCAGGTGGTATAGATAAGCTTGGAACATCAACTGGGACAGAAAGCTCGATTGGGGTAATCGACAGACGCGTATTGGCCTTTTTACGCTTCGGAGACTCGGTCAAGAGCTTCATACTCTTAAACCCAGAATCCAAAGCAGAAAAGCTATCGGAGAGTTTTTTAAAGCCCGCCAATATATCTTTAAACCCAGCAATATCGCGTTCAGAGTCCCTACAATGTTCACAAGTCCATCTCAATCCAGACTTGGCCGAAATCAAATCAACAATACGGCCGTTAAAGCCAGCACATTTTTCATGTGCAACGTTGTCGCATAACCAGCAACAAACAAAACCCATTTTGGCACCAACTGGCACCCGGCATTTCTTGTTATAGCAGACCAACATGTTGCTAAAACAAATATTATTAAACCAATTAAAAAACCAAAAAGAAATAAATCAAAATAGATAAATTATTTGCAAACTAATATGATCTGTACTTACGAAGAGCACAAAAACACAGAGAGTATGCACAGGTCGAGCGAGACGCAAGATAGGTAGGCAACTACAACACCAAGAGAGGGAGAGTTACTATTCTAAAGAGCGTTGAGAGCACAAAGCACAAGCACTGAGAGTAAAGCGCGGGTCGAGCGAGACGCAAGATAGACGATAGCCAACAACAACACCAAGAGAGGGAGAGTTAACTATTGTAACAGCGTTGAGCGCAAAGAATAGCAAGTGAAAAAAGAAGAGCGTGAAAGTAAACAAAAATACAAAAACAAAGTGAAGCGGCAACGAAAACAGAATTGTTTTGCTAACAAAGCAAAGCAAAGTTTGACCACACAATTTGTTGTTATATTTTCAGAAAAATGATAATAATTTACTAAATACACGAAAGCACACAGCGATTTAACGATCTGTAGTTAAACACAAGTGAGAGAGTAAAATTAATGTTATATTAATTGTAAATAAATACGAAATTTAATGAAAAATCACAAATTTAAGAGGGAAGAAAAAAAACACGTCCGACTGCGAATGCGAGAGCGAGCTGTGTATATAGAGTATAACAGAGGCCCATGCACACTGCCTTGCGGCACCCCCACTCTCATTGAGAAAATTGCCGAGTCTGTGTCCCTGATCCTGACTTTGAATGTTCGTCCTTCCAGGTATGATCTAAAGAGTCAATAGTATGGGGCTGGTAAAAGATTTTTTTATTTGGCATAGCCAGCCGTCATGCCAGACTTTGTCAAAGGCCTGTAAATGTTGCTGGTTTATGACTTCTCGAAGCCGGTGGCCGAAGAGACTCTCCCACACCTTGGATACAGCAGGGAGAAGACTAATGGGGCGATATGACTCAGGGTCTGTCTTCGGTTTACCTGGCTTATGGATTATCAGGATAGATGTCAGGAGCGCTCTAGTTAGTAGAGCCTTCAATGTAGCTTGGCAGATCCTGTCTGCCCCAGAAGCTTTATTGTTTGACAGTGCCTTGGTAATGCCAATAATCTCCATAATCCTGATAGGCCGGATAGGCAGAAATATCTGCCGTGGTGTCATCAGGGTATTTCGAATCTCGCTAACTTGCTGGATAGTGGCAAACTCGTGCGGTGTGAAACGATTCTCCAGGTGGTGAGCGAATGAGTTAGCTTGCTCCTCCTCATTTATTGCCAACTCCCTGTTTGGGCACCTGATTGAACTTGCCTGAATGGCTGTCTTTTAGTGATTTAGTACACTTCCATAGCGAATAATTTGTGCCAGCGGTGTAATCCATGTTAGTCAACTTTTGTTCGAAAAAATCACTTCAAAGTTCCTTCAGAATTTCGCGGAGCTGTTTCGCTGCTCTGTCCCAAGGAATACGATCCCAAGGATCTTGGGATCGAATTGCTCTTCTACGAAGGCGCCTTTTCGTTTTAAAGAGCTCTCTGTCATAGTTATCTGGACTATCGGAGAGCGTGAGGGCGCTGCAACTGCCCTATAAATGTTACTGGTAAGTGTTAGAGCCGCCTCTATATCTTCCCCTGTATCCAGTGATTCATTAAGCTGGAATGCCGTGTCTGTGAAATCTCTCTCAATCAATCTATTTCGAGGAGGGCAGTAGATGGCACTAACTTCCATATCACCGAGCCCGGTGACTACCTTAATTGTAGACATTTGAGTAGTTAATGTCTCAATAACTCTTTGTGGAAAATGTCTCAGGGAGCTTTTCACCAGGACCGCCGCTCCACCTACGCTCCTATAATTGTGAGATGATTTAAAGGCTGAGTAAAAGGCGTAACCGTTTACTTTAATGGTGGTTCTGTCTAATCGTGTTTCGCTTAGCAGGATTATATCAATGTTGTTATTGTGCGCAAAAAGCTCAACTTCTTTGGCTTTCCCTGCGATGCCATTGACATTCCAGTTGTTCGGGACGTGGATTAATTCAATCAGCATTCCTTCAATTCGGTCTAGTCGTTGACTATTTTGCTCGGTCAGTTGGTGTTGATTATATTGTTGCTGTTGCAGGAAACGTAGTAGTTGCTGCTGTTGTTGTTGATGGTGTTGCTGCCATTCCATGAATTGTTGATGTTGTTGAATAATCAGAGCTTGAACGTCAACTAGAAGCTGCTGCTGCGTACAATTTCCGTTGGAGTTGTTAGTCTGTAGTTGTGTCTGGAGACCATGTAATCGGCGCTCGGCATGAGCATTGCTATTTCTAGCAACAGATGCATAGGACAGGGCAGCAGTGTGGACACTAGGAGTGCTTGTATGTTGAACTTTTTGCTGACGAATTGGCTGTTGCTGTTGGTGTTGTAGGTGTTGTGTTTTTAAACGGTTAGGCACACGCCCAATATTCGTTGACGGCATCGCACGTGATTGCTTGTTCTAGAGGATCACATTGATTTTCTTAGGAACTCCTGGTACCACTGGCAGCCTTTGTAGCTTGCCATATGACTGCCTCCACAGTGTAAACAAGGTAGGTTGTTGACGGCAGTATTTCGCTGAGTGACCGTATTCCTGACAACGTGTGCAATTCGCAATTTCATATCTTTTTCGCATCCTCTTAACAGTTACTTTTTGTCGGCAAAGCATTTTAATGTCAAAGACAGCATTATAATCAGGACATTTTCTAATGTTAATGAAGAATATGTTTAAGTTTTGGTCCTTTTCGACTCTTGATTTTAGGTTATGCACCTGCACAGCGTCAAGACCAAGGCATTTAAAATTTTCAATAATTTGTACATGTAGTGTGGAATGATGAAGCTCCTTTACAACAATTTGGTAAGGCTTCTCTTCTTTTAATTGATAAGTATGGAATTCAATTCCAATACTATCAGTTAGAAAAAATGTTTTTCTCCATTGCAGCTTAAAAACTGAATTGCTTAAAGTTGTTGTTTTAAGCAATCCGTTATGCACATTTTCTGCAGACGCAGAAGTAGGTCAGATCTAAGCTTCTGATAACGCAAAGCCTAATCGCCCTTCTGTGCAGCTAGGCGCAGAGTTAAAGGTGAAGCTTTGCCCAAATGGGCAGCGAACGCAGTCTTGTCTAACTGTTGTTTAATTGTTGTTATTGTCCAACTGCCGACACTGTGCAAGACAGCGTCCGAAAATTATCATTTGTTCTCTTTTGCACACGTAAAGCAATAGATCAATACGAGACGAATTTTCCTGTTCAATTCAATTTTTTATAATTAACAAGTTGCATGTTACAGAAATAGAGCAATTCTCTTTGCAAAGTGGTGGAGATTTGAAAATCGTTTCATAAATTTTCCCAAAGTTGGTTTTGAATTCGATTAGTTTTTGTTTTTGTGTGATTGATAACTTCTGTTTGTTATATGTATACTATCCAGTGTTGCCAGTTTAGCTTATTATAAGCTAACTCTAGCATATTTGGAAATGGAAAGCTTGTTACGGACTGTTTATCCTCCCTGCGGCCGCGCCGGCTGGCTCATCGGTACTCAGGTGGAGTTCCATCCCTGGCCCGCAGTCGCACAATCGATAACTCCACCGATACAAAATAGCTGCTTTACGACAGAAGAAACGCATCTTTAATAGAAAAACAAAGCAGCTGCCGCGCAATTGAAAATTGCGCTAAACAAAAGGAAATACGAAAAAAAACTATTGACGACGGTAAGTACAAAGAAAACAACAATAAATACACTCACTGATCCAATTTTATGTTTGAATAGGGCCCAGTTGGACCCCGGTGTACCCACCCTGCCTGAGATGGCCACATCGGCGCCATCTCCCTTGCGTTGGTCACTATATCAGTGGCTGCTCCTCATCCTGCGTAGCGCTGTGGAATTCCCCTCCCCACCATGCTGAGAAGACTCACACAACCATGTTCAATGTATTACAATTATATTCTTCAAGAATTTTCCTTAAATGCTAACATTTAATTAATTTATTTTTTTATTTACACATATTTATAGTTAATAAACAAAGTACCAAATAACGAAGTAGGAACGGAGCGAAACAACAAATAGCCACAACGGCTTAAAGAACAACTTCTATGCGTCGCGCATTCGCGCGTATGCTTTTATATAAATATATTTATTTAAGTCGCTTAAACATCTACCTTGACCTGCCTAAGAGCTCTTGGGATTGGTAAAGGGGCGATATGGTAAGGTGAGAAAATGCATACATATATGTAAATTCATAATGGTAAATATATATATCCCGTCGCGAATAATTTGTTGTTAATTATGTTTGTATTGTAATGTGTTTTTCGTCCCTACTCTGTAATTTTTACAAAAAAAATTTAATTTATTTTACAAGATTTGTAATTTAATGATTAATAAATGAGCACATCAGCAGAAAAATATAGACAGCAAATCTCAGAAACAAATTAATTGCTGTTTCCGTTTATGCAGTTTCGAATCGACAACGATTGCGAGCTCGATCGAGCAATCCGCTACCACAGACAATAGCGATTGGAACGAGAATGGGCCTGACACTGACTCACCAGTCGGGCTCCTCCTCCTGCCTCAGCGTTGGTGGCTTCGACTCGCTCGCTATCCCGCGTCGTCGATGCTGCTCCCGTCGTCAAAGCGCCGTTTGCCTTCTCGCGGCGACGGTTGCCCTTATCCAGCGGTGATGCTCTGGTTCTAGCTGCCGTTGTTGCTCTGGTGATTTCGGTTGGATGCACATGTACACTGACGGTGTGTTTTAATGCCCGATTCAGAGTTGCTGGCGCTATTGTTGTTGTTCCTACTGCTGCTGTTGTCGTTGCTGCTGCTTCTGTTGTTGTTGTTTTTGCAGTGGTTGTTGCAGTTGCTTGTTGCAGCTGATATTGCTGCTGTTATTGCCTTCTTCGCGCACAGACTCGCAGCAACACATATGCACACAATTTTTTTGCACAGACACCTATTTTCCGACCTCTTTTTTTCTTCTCGATGGACCGTCTCCGACCTCGATCAAGCATCAACTCCTTGTGACACAACTCAGACAATCAAAGAACAGTCAAGAGCGTACAGCACGATCTTTCGGCCGACCGTCTCCAACCTCCATCCAAATTCAACTCCTCGACTCAGCAAAAATCCACATCTCCTCTAGTGAAAAATGTTGACGTTCCTTTTTCATCTCCGATTTAACAGGAGGAGCATTTTAAAACTCACTCCCTCCCCTGGAGATACCATTTCTTACCTCCGATATATCGCGTCGCGATATATCGATATCCCCCCAACTGCTGACACAAACGATACCTAAAAACGTAACAAGATTGTAAAATATGCATTTAGCTTATAGCTTGAAATATATGTAGCTTATTTTAAAATTCATCTAGCATATTCTAGTTTTAAATGTATTTGCGACATAAACAGTTTGTTTTGTAAGAAGAATATACATGAAAATATCGAACCTTTTTTTTTTATTGCCGATAGTTACGTGCATTTCATATGATCGAAGATCGTTAAATTGGCTGATGTGTTACCACTAATCGTTTGGAGTTGTGAAATTAAAGAAAGCATTTGTTAAAATGCCAGAAAAGATATGTATGTATATGTACTTACATACATATGTATGTATAAACAAATTTTACGCGGCATCAAAGAAGCACATGTTAGCAGTGGGCATTAATAAGACATTTAATATGATTTTTCTTCACACATACAAAAAAAACTATTGTTTTTTTCTTTTTGAAACTGTCGCAATGGAAATTTAAAAATCTAATCATAAATATAGCCCCAATGATTTTTGCCGCCCACTTAAAAACATATTCAGATTTCATGTTTTCTCTCATTTGGGTGTAGCTTATTTTTCTGCATTATTTTTTTTTTAAATTTGGCTTATTCTAGCTTATTTTTCTCAAAAATCTAGCTTATACGGGTGCTCAAAACCTGGCAACAAAAATCAGATTTTGATCCAATTCCATAATTCAATATATTCAATATATTGTGAAGATCAACGTAAACCTCTCTTAGAGAATTTTACTTATCGATAACAAAAATAGTAATGGCTCCGCATTTAAAAATAATGCTTTCGAAAGCAAGTACAATGCCTGTACCGAATTCACTTTTTGTTTTGGTTGTAAATGAATTGAAGGAAATGGGAATTAAACACAAAGAAAAGAAACCCAAAATAATAAAGGTAATGAATAATGTTTTATAAGTATATACTACATGGTAATGACATATTTTAATCTAAAGGCTTCAGTCGAACATCGGTTGTTTCGCCAAGGATTGCAATACCTAAAATTGGCAGATGCATTTCTGGAAAATGGAACAGTGGTACAGATACCGCAATTTGTTGTCGAAGCTTGTAGTTTTATATTGGAGCATTGCGAAACGGAAGGCATATTTCGAAGAGCGGGCTCAGCGATAAAGCAACGAGAGATTCGTGTAAGATTTGAAAACTACCAGCATTTTAGTTTATATAAAGTTAATGTTTTTACTTTCTACGTTTTGTTACAGAAATTTCTCGAAGCTGGAAATTCTTTAGGAAAATGCCACCGGGTTATAGATGTTGCCAATATTGTGAGTTATTTCTTTCGAGAGTTACCTGAACCCCTTATTCCATCTTATTTACACGACACTCTCGTAAGATGCCTGTTAACTCCAACAACATCAACATCAAATACCATTCATTCCATGCAATTGACTTGTTTGATAATGCCCTTGCTGACAGTTCAAACTCTGGCATATTTTATGCAATTTCTAAACACGATCACAAGGCATGTCGGCTCCAACAAAATGAGTGCTCAAAACTTGGCAATTGTAATTGCACCTAGTATCATGCCATACCGTGATATTAACAGCGTCCGCTTCAAGAATCACATTAAAATAGTTGAGATGCTTATCAACAACGCTAGCGTTATTGGAAATATCCCAGAAAGGATTCAAGATAAACTTGGTAGCAAATCCAAGAATCTATTGAACACATGCTTAATAGCGACAAAAAAAAAGCGACATGAATGCCGCAGACCTCTTACTACCCAAATGCAGCGACGAAGTAGTAAGTATGATCTATATACATATCCATAATATGTTACATATACGTATAAGCTAAATTAATAATTTCTGTGTATTTATGCATATAAAGAGTGAACATATAATTTTTACGGTAGATAACCCAAAATCAGTCATGAGTAACACAAAAAAAAATTTGTTCTTTATGAATATTGTTGATCGATATCGATCATAAAGTTATTATCAACAGACGAAATTACAAGTTATTAACAAACCATTAAATAGTTATATATATAATAAAATCAAAGTCTTTACACTGCTTGCAATAGTACCGTTTTATAGATTCCCCAACAACTAATGATAATATAATAAATTAATTAAGCTTCTAATCAGCAACGATTCAAATAGCGTTATATGGTTGATTTAAAAAAAAATTTTAGGCTTGAATAATGTCTAAGTGTTATAATGTGATTACTGTATTTAGTCTGCGCAGTTCATTCGCAGCTGCTGTTTCTCAGCTAACGGTCACAAGCGATGTGCTTTTTCCAAAAAAAAGCGGAGTTGAGAACATCTTTAATGATTGACGGCTGGATACTACACACATACATATATGTACGTACATATAGCCATACGCACTATCGTAACCAAACCAGAAGACATTTATTATTAGGTTAGTGATAAACCAAAGCCATTACCAAGTTTTCATCGAAATTTAGGTTAGAAATAATCGAGTTTTTTTTTGCCTTTCAAAAAACAGCAGCCTACAAAAGAAGGTGCTGTCCTATTTCTGATTATTCGCTAGTTTTTGTGACTTGGAACGTTAATGCAGCACTAGATAAGTAGCTTTGCAAATAGTTACTTTTATCAACCTTTTCTATAGTACAATCCGTACTATATTTACTATGATTTCCCTATTTGCCGTGCAATTTAGGAATTTTAATTAGTGGAATGGTAGGCCATTCGGACATGCTATTGATGAATTAAAAAATGCATTTCATTTGGTGTTTCCGTTTTATAACAATTGCCTTTGTCACGATGAAAACATTTAATTGCTGGCGTTCGTCGTCAGCTGGAATGGGTTTCCAAAATTTTTGCCCAGAATTTAAGAGTAACAATATCATTATACCCGCTACTTAGGTAGAAAAATTTACTTCTGCTTTGGCTGACAAACTGGTAATTTTGCATTCTATGGTTCATTTTCAGTGTATATCTAAATAGCGTTTGGTATATTTTTGTATTTTTGGGGTATATTTTGAGAATAATACCGCAATTTTTTGCTTTTATTATTTTATTATTTTGTTTCTATCAAACCAGTGATGAAATTGACGTTCTATTGTTGACGAATGCTATTTACAAAAATGTATCTTTATTATTAAAAGCAATTTAATTGTCGCATCGGATCTGTGATTCCTTGGGAATAATGTTGCTATAATTTTTTGCTATAAACTACAAATTTTATGTAGTAAATATATTCGAGCAAAGATGTGATTAATGTATGCTCAATTTATTTAGATATTTTTAGTATGTTGAAGACAAGGGTTGGTTTAACAATGAATAGCTCTCCTGCAAAGCAAAGTGATACTTCCAATACCCAAGAATTTGAGCTGAACAAGGAAACCTCAAAGGATAAATGTGGATCTGAAATAATCGTCAAGTCGCAAATATGTGCTGAACCTTTTGACGCTTTTCGATCGAAACAAAAGTAAGTGAATATACATATTTTTAATATTTATTCTTAAACGCCTGTAGGGCTGGTTTGAATTATAATTGTTAGTATTACATATATTAAATATAATAATAATAATAATCGAATATCAAGCCTCATTTTAATATATTATAAATAAAGCCTTTGTTATATTTTTGTGATATTAATTAATAAGAATTATGTATTAATTTCGTATATTTTAGAACATGGTATTATTAAAAAATTTTAGAGGGTATTTCACAGAACACACCCAACTGTAGCTTTTTTTCTTGCTTTAGTACAAATGCCTTGAATTAACATATATTTTATTTGTTGCAGTGAACTAATGAATATGAATGAGAACTGTGAAAATCAACCAACTAACAAGCGAAGATGGAGTGTTGCTCCATCAGGCTTCGCAAAAGATAACAAGAATAAAAACATGATAAAAAATATTCAAATCCAATCAGGTGATTATGTGAAATCAAACGTAAACACAAAAAATTGTCCACATACTTGCGACAACGAACTCGATGCTGTTTTGGAACGGGTATCATCAATAAAAAGCAAAAGTAATACGCCCAAAGAGAAATGCTTCCATAACTTAGAAAGTCTTGTATCTGAAGAAATTTGTGTGAAAACCGAACCAAATAATACAAAATTAAAAACACGACGCAGTAGTGAAGGTAATTTTGTACGATCCCTAAATGTAGTTGGGACGGCACGGAGAACACGAGAACATATGTCGTCACGCATTTATCGGCATATCCCTTGCAATATTAATGTACCATCAGATTCAACACCAAATTTTCGTTCTTCCAAAAGTCAAAATTCAAATACCCCAAGTCCTGGTATTATACAGAAGGATTTTAATCAGTGGTTGCCAGCTGAACATTTTTTTAAAAATTTGGATAACTGTTATACTCCGGTGCAAAAAATACGAGTTCACTACGATTCAAAAACGCAGGGGTTCCAAAATTTAAATAAAGAACTATATTTTACAAAAAAAAACATAACAGAAAAGACCATCGTAAATATAAAGTCTTCATCAAAAATTATTGTTGAGGAACAAGGTCGCTCTTCTATAGCTCGACTTCGTACTGAAAACTTTGGAATGGTTTTAGCTAGAACTAAATTATTTGAATAGTTGTAATAATTTGGTTTAATAAAAATCAAAATATATGCCAATAATCGATTCTTATTTCTCTCAACATTAATAAAATCCAACCAATAGTATTTGGTCGGTGAGTAATATTGCAGAATTGCAGCGGGCCCAAGCCTTCGGGCGTGCATTCCCTTACTTCTTATATTTCCGCTACCCATAAAAGTGGAAAGGTATTATAACCTTGCTTGCAGGAAATGTTAGTATCAGGCAGAACACATTGATTTTAGAGACTATTACACTTGTTACGTTTGCGCGCAAATCAAGTTTGTTTCAAATTTTCACCACGCCCATTTTTGCCACTCAACCGCTTTTGAGAATAGACTTCGATTTTCTAAATAAGTAATAAGTAACAGTAAATGTTGTAACTGCTAAAATCAACAGCTGATTCCCATTAGTGTATTTTCATTTTCGATTAAAATCTTATATTCTAGGCAAGATGCGGTCATCTTTGTGGCATTATTGAAGATGCGACTTCATCTCCCCCGTCATTATTATTATTATATTACGCACAGACGCTCTTGGAATGATGCTAATTTTCAATATATATATATATATATATATATATATAATATAATATAATATATAATATATATATATAATATATATATATATATATATATATATATATATATATATGTATATAAGTTATTAAAAGTCATCAGCTCCAGTGTTGTGATTTAGATGTCCGCTGGGAATCCTGGGAGATGAAATATGTTGGAGGAAACTATTCTCCTTTAATCACTGGCCTTGTGGCTCAGTGAAGTTTCCAATAAAAAATATGTTAGGTCGATGTAACAAGTGCCGAAGCTTTTATTCGTACGCTATGGCTGCTGTGTAGAACTGAACTAACTACTTATAAAATAAACCTCTACAGCTAAAGCTAAGCATCGCAAGTGGAAAAGAACTGACTACAAATCCGTCGCTGCTTGCTAAGGATAACGGTGCACAAGCATTGCGGCACATGAGACTTATCCGCGCGGGTCGCTTAATAAGTTGCCGGCCCGCGCATGCGAGGGCTGCTTAATTAAAGTTGGGAAGTGTTGCTTCTTAACTACTCCCCTCTTAAGTTCGTGGCCGGCCTCGGTGACGTCGAGTTGGGTGATGGCTCTTTTTAGCTTCAAAGAGGCACGTCTTCTATGGCAGCATTGGTGAACGATGATTGATGCGCAAAAGAGAATGCTGCCTCTAACTCCGAACCATACTTTTGGCGATCCTCCTGCCTCGACTTTATCTTTGAGTTGGCGTGTGAAATTTTATGTTCTGCTCGCTCAATCGATGTATTGATGAGAGACTCAGGACCTGATCGTGCCCGGTGATGTTGAGAGGTGGGAAAGTGGCGACGCTCGTACATTTGCCCACGACCGCGTTGTGGTTCAAGTACCTCGTATTGTTGATCACTGCTACATGCTCGAACGTGATGAGGTGCGTTCCCTCCAACATTACCATGGGCCCCTCGACCACAGTGACTTGGGCGCGTTGTTCATTGATGACGATAGTTCCTTCGTCTATCAGCGCGACTGGCAGCAGGTGGCTCGGTTGAGTGCGGCAATTGGATAGGCCTCCGCATGCATCTCTCGGGCGCAGCTTTCTCGTTTTGGCTTTTTGCAGAAAGTGGCGTAACTGGTGAGCTCTCCAACTGCAAATATTCCATCGTCGCACTCCGCAATGATGTCATCTCGGATTTGTAGGACTGTGTGATTGTGCGATACAGGGAGAATTACTGTTTTCTTACATATTTGCTTAATTCTAGGCTACTCGACTAACATAAGAATTTCATCTTCTGATTGTAATACTTTGATTTTATAAACTTCCATTAAATTAAATACGGGGACTTCTGTGAGCTGATTATCAAATATTCACTTTAAATCATTGGTTTCGACAATTGTAGGATTTATAATATCTGACTTTGCAAGAGTGATTGTTAGTATCAAATTCTGAATTTCTGTAATTAACATGCTTATCCGAGTCATAAGCGTTTCAAATAAATGTGGGGTGTCTTAGAGATCACCCTTTTTCGCTTGTATTATTTTGTTTATTGTATCTGTGAGTTTATTAGTCTGTTTTTGAGTTTCTGTAATAATTTTTAGTGCTGTGCCAAGAAAGTCCAATATTCTGGCCATTCTATGGTGAACTGTTTGGGCGGAAAAATATGTTTCTATGTGCTCTACATCTATGTCTAACAGTTTTCGCATATGCGAGTGGGGAAAAAACAACTTGTTAACAAGGTCAACAGGGTAAGAATTATCATGGTGGACCTGTAAGATACATTCTTGTTAGATTTATTGGTTGGTTACTTAATGATAACTACCTAAGGTTGTCTTTATGGACCACCCTCCCTCTAATCAGCACCGTTGTTCCTAAGTCGGCTTGTATCTTCTCTTCGGAACATAAAGGTGATAGTTTGTTACCTAGTCTCTTGTTGTTCTTGATATAGACTGTTTCGCCCACATCAAAAACCCTATTTTGTCTGTCCGGGTTGCACCTGCGTAGTTGGTCTTGTTGTGCCTTTACTATCTTGTTTCTGATAGTTTGGCAAACTTCGTCCGAGGCTGTGTGGATAACATCCCTGTTACGGAATGCACGCTCCTGTTATATTCAATAACAGCTCTGAGAATTGCTTGTGTTGTGTCGCAGATCTGTTTATCGATTTTAAGACATCTCGCAATCTCGACTAACGTACTATGGAAGCGTTCCACTTGCCCGTTGGAGCAGCTGTGAAGCGGGGCCGCGTTGACCAAATCAATGTTGAAGTGATTTTTTAGTAGCGAGTTGATTGTTTCTGAGCTGAAAGACGCATCGTCACAATAAATGGTTTTTGTATTTGGGAAGAGGTTAACCGCTTGCAGTATGGGGCTAATTATGTCCGTTATTGACCTGGATACTATCGGTTGTACAATCGCAAACTTTGAAAACTTGTCGATGCAAGTTAGGAAAAATTTTTTATCGGTTGAGAATATGTCGATATGAAGTATCTCGCCTGTGTGAGTTGGGGTAGGCGTTTCACCAAGTTCTTGTTTTTTCGGGCGCCTGTCGTATTTTCTTTTCATACATACTTTGCAATTTATTACTATTTCGTTGGCTCTTGACCATTTTCGGAAAGAAGTAATCCCGCCTAACCTGTTTGACGTTTTCTGGAGCTGCTCTATTAGCTCGATTGTGTTCGGTACTTAGGATTTCTCTTTGCTCATCTTTGTTGGTGATATCTGACACAATCGTTTTGCAGTGCCGAAACTTAGTCGACGGAAATAGTGTGCTCAACTTGTGTTGCACAGCGGCCAACGTTGGTAGTTCGCAATGAATCGCGTTAACCACCTCAGGATTGACGGCATTTCTCAATGTTTCGGTTAGATTGCATTTGTCCGTGAAATGTATTATGTGGCGAATTTTGCTGCCAAACATAATGATTTTTTGGTGCAGCGCATAGCGCGCCTCTTCTAGGACCATTTGGTTCCTGAAGCCGTTTATAGGTTGGTCAATCGTTTGGATTGTGAAAGTAAGTGACTCTTCACTATGAATCGTAGCTACGTCACATTGGGGTTGACTTCGCAGAACATTTATGTTCTGACGCGATATAGAAGATTTTTGCATTATGCTCTTCTATAAACGCTTTCCATCTCTTGATTTTTGCGTTTCTTTCAGACACCGCAAAGGTAAGTGTTTGATGGTCAGTGTAGATGCGGAGCTCTCTGGTACCATACAGATAATTCTGCAATTTCCCGAGTGACCACACGATTGCTAGAAGCTCCCTTTCATTGGTGGCGTAATGAGTCTCACACTGTTTTAACGTGCGTGAGATCATTGTGATTGGCCTACCTTCTTGGGACAATACTGCACCAATGCCATTTGCAGAAGCGTCAGTGGTCAGATCGAAAGGTTTTTTGAAGTCAGGATACATTAGTATGACATCTTCTGATGCTAAAATGTTCCTTAGCCGTTCGAACGCATCGCGTTGCGTGTCGTTGAACTCTATCGGGATTTTCCTTGACGTGTGTTTGCTGACAGAACCATTTTCACCTTTTAGTATATTGGTTAGTGGTCTAGCTATTGAGGCGAAGTCTTTTACGAATACTCTGTAATAGCTAGCTAGGCCTAGGAACGATCTTAGCGCATATAGGTTCGTTGGTTCGACGTACTCTTGAATTGCTTTGACCTTTTCAGGGTCCGTTTTGGCACCTTCTCTGGTTACGACAAAGCCGAGGTATTCGACGCTGTTTTTGAAAAACTGAGTTTTTTTCTTTGGCTACTCTCATGTTGGCCTCTAGTAGGCGTTGTAGTACTATGTCAATGTGTCGAACATGGTCCTGTCCATTTTCTGAAAATATTATTACATCATCAACGTAGACGTAACAACATTTCCCTATTTGCTCTCAGGACGTCATCAATTGCTCTTTGAAAAATGCTCCCGGCATTCTTTAATCCAAAGGGCAATCGGCAGAATTCGTATTTTCCACCGTTCACAGAGAACGATGTTTTTTCTCGATCTTTTTCTGCTAGGTATATCTGATGATACCCAGACTTTAAGTCGAGAGTTGTGAAAAATCTTGCTTTACCCAGATTCGCTAGAATCATTGGGATAGTCGGCATTGGGTAGCGGTCGGCAACAGTTCGATCGTTTAACTCGTTTAAAGTCAATTACGAGTCGTTTGTTTTTTGTTGCCCTCGGCATCGAACCCTTTCTTGTCGACAACCCAAGCTGGGCTGTTGTACGCGGATCTTGACGGTCTAATAATACCGCCTTCCAGCAGTTGTGAGATTTCGTTGTTAACGAAATCCGACACACCATTCGGATACGGGTAGAGTTTTGAACATACCGGTTCATCATCTTCAGTACGAATTGTGGCAATGACTGACGTATTGAACGGCAATGCCTCGTTAGAGGTCGAAAATGCCTTTATTCTTTTTGCTATCATTCGCATGAACTCTTCTTTTACATTATATCACTGACTTTAGTGAAATTTACATTATCACATAAGTGGAATTTCAGTGGCTCATTCTTGTCTCGGTAGCTTAAGCAATTGTTCTTCAAATTTAGTGTTGCCCCAGCCTGCGCTAGAAGATCGAAACCTATGATGGCGTCAAATGCGTCGAGAGTATCTAAAATGAAGAATGTTGCGTTCTGTCCAAGAATTTTCAGTGAACACTTTTTATTTATTTCACTGGATCCATGTATGGAATTTACAGTGAATGGGGTGCCGACCGTAGTTACGCTCTTTAACTCCTTTACGGGTCTCACGTAATTCTTTGCCGCCCCCGTGTCTAACAGAATTTTTAGTTTTCTGCTAGCCAACTGTCGTTCAATGAACGGCAGTTGGGAGCGTCCCCTTAAAAATTGAGCATGTCGTTTGTATCGACTAACTCGACATCGCTTTCGATTTCAGCGGCTGCTGTTTCAGCTGTGGCCGCATATTGCTGCTCACTATTGGCGATTTGTTGAGTTATATTATCAACTCGTTGACGCCTTTGACCAGACACCCGTTCTGACGAGTTGAGTCTTTTGTGTGTGCCACTTACATTTGCAGCACTTTGGGTTTTACCCCAATTGGTTGGCTGCCGATAGTGTGACATTGAGGGATCAATATCCATAGGTTGAGACTGAGACGTTTGGCCGTTTTTGTCTTTGTTATTTGTGTCTTGTTTTCATATGTAGTGGGGGTTCTTTCCTTGGCCTTTGTTAGGCTTTGGTTGCTGACGATTTCCCTGCTTACTGATTTCATTGGGGTGACTCCTGTCTGCAATTGTCTTCGCATAAGAGGCAGCAAACATGCTTCTTTCTAAGCTATTTTCAGTTTGACGAGCCAAGGCCAATGCCGATGGCAAATCTTTTGGCTGAGCCGGCAATACGAAGACTTTCAAAGATTTCTTCAGACCTGACATGAATGCGTGTAAAGCATCGCTTCTGACCTCATTGTTGAGAATCGTGGCAGCTTGCTCATCGTGTGTCATCACAATCTTGTTGGTGACCAATGTGAGCTTTCTTTCGACCTCGTCATAATATTCCATCAGGCCTAGGTCGCCCTGCCTA
This sequence comes from Drosophila sulfurigaster albostrigata, assembly GCF_023558435.1. Classification (NCBI taxonomy): domain Eukaryota; kingdom Metazoa; phylum Arthropoda; class Insecta; order Diptera; family Drosophilidae; genus Drosophila; species Drosophila sulfurigaster. The sequence continues at coordinate 2,864,207 of NC_084882.1, forward strand.
ACCATCTCTAACTGTTGTCTGAGTACGCGTAGAGACGTTTTGTCTGCGTACGTGCAGTCTAATCGTGCGATGATCGCATCGATATTTAAAACTGTATTGTGGGATGTCAGGACTGACCTGGCCGCTCCACACACTTTGTTGCGTAGGATTGCATCGGCCTCGTAATGGGCCTCGCTACCCTTGTAGCGTCTGAAAATTTCGTATGCGTCCAGGGCAGCTTGCCTTCAGGACACATACTCATCGGGTACCCCTTCAAATGATGGTACAGATTTCACTATGTGAAGTCTCACATCGCACTTGACATTTGTGTCTATCGTCACTTTTTCGTATGTTACGATATTTGGTGCCACTATTTGAAGCGCATCTACTTGTGACCTGATTGCGTTCAGCTCTTCAGCAAATTGCTGCCTTAAGCGCAGTTCTTGCTCAGCGAGCGCAGCATTAACAGTGCCATTCACAAGTGCTTGTATTTGTTCGGGATTCATTTCCGTTTCGTTGCTCACTATTGAATGTGGACAAAAGCCTATTTCTTCACTGTCGTCACTGTCAATTTCTTTTTTAATTTCTCTATATGCCCAACTCATGGGCATATGTACGTTTGGATCTATTAACACAGAGGCACTGGTTGTACAGTGGTCAGCAACAGAAAAATATTCACAAGCTATTTTACTAATTTTACTTGTATAAGTGCTTTTAGTTAACCGATTAACTCGAAAAGAAATTAACCACAGAACTTATTTCACAGTCACTTGCAAATTTTTGGTACTTTAGTATTATATCTTTTATTGGTGCTCGATTTGAAGTAAATTAAGTTTATAATCACTCACTTACATGCTTCTTTGGGGCTTTTCTGGTTCTTTAAATATTATCCGTTGGGCGCCAGTTATTAAAAGTCATCAGCTCCAGTGTTGTGATTTAGATGTTCCGCTGGGAATCCTGGGAGATGAAATATGTTGGAGGAAACTATTCTCCTTTAATCACTGGCCTTGTGGCTCAGTGAAGTTTCCAATAAAAAATATGTTAGGTCGATGTAACAAGTGCCGAAGCTTTTATTCGTACGCTATGGCTGCTGTGTAGAACTGAACTAACTACTTATAAAATAAACCTCTACAGCTAAAGCTAAGCATCGCAAGTGGAAAAGTACTGGCTACAAATCCGTCGCTGCTTGCTAAGGATAACGGTGCACAAGCATTGCGGCACATGAGACTTATCCGCACGGGTTGCTTAATAAGTTGCCGGCCCGCGCATGCAAGGGCTGCTTAATTAATGTTGGGAAGTGTTGCTTCTTAACTTATATATATGATGAGGGCTGTACAAACAGTGTACAAATTTGAAAGTGACCGTTTTTAGAAACTTAACACCTAAACTTAACACTGAAACGATAAAAATAAAAACAAAACTTCATTCCCCTATTATACTCTATACCAAGTTCTATGATGCAAGTGCTTACACCAAAACTGCATCACGCAAACAGATGTTAAACTATGCGCGACTGAGGACATTTAAAATGTATAGGTATATATTCAGGCATGCTCCGGTATTCATTTTTCGTTTTCAAAACGAAAACGATAAAATTGGTGCTCCCATTTTCACTTTCACAACATTCTTTCGAATTGCAAAACGAGAAATTTTGTTTTGCCGAAATCAAAAGTACATGCCTTTTTCTACATTAAATCGGAAATAAAGTAGACTCATCTCAAATTTGGAAATAAAATTTTGCCGCCGGCAAACAACTTTCGTTTTGGTGAGCGACCGATAAGTCCGACACCATGAGTTATTGCCTAAGCTGCCATACTTTTGGTGTAATTTTTTTTTTTTAAAGAAGTTTCAAATCTTTATTTGCAAAAAGGCAAATATATTTCTTTCAGGGGAGCATAAATCAATAATGCAGGATAAAATTATCCTTATGTGAGTTGTATCCACGCAGGAAATTGGACAAACAAAAGGCCTACCTAAAAACGAAAATTTCTCCCAAAACGAAAAGTGAATACCGGAGCATAATTATTATAACCGCTACCCATAGGGTTGAAGGGTATTATAACTTTGTTCCAGCAGGAAATGTATATAACAGTTAGAAGGAGGCATCTATATATTCTTAATCAGCATCAATAGACGAGACGATCTAGCCATGTCCGTCTGTTCGTATGAACACCTAGATCTCAGAGACTTAAGAGGTAGAGCTATAATTTTTTCGACAGCATTTGTTATGTTTGCACGCAGATCAAGTTTGTTTCAAATTTTTGCCACACCCCCGCAAATAAAAAAAATCAAATAACAAGTGTAATTTTAAAGCTCGAGCAGCTAATTTTGGTGTATAAAATAATAATTTTATTTATGATTCCTGAAAATTTGGTAACGATCAGATAAAAATGTTGGAAGTTATTAAAGAAATACTTTTGTATGGGCAAAAACGCCTACTTACTACGGGTCTTAGTTGCTTTGGCTGGCTATTTTGAATGCGGCACTATATCATTATAGCAAATATAGCATTTGATATATTTGTAGTATTTTTGGTATATTTTGAAAACAATACCGCAATATTTTGCTTTTATTCAGGTAACGGGTATCTCACTGTCGAGCACACTCGACTGTAGCTTTCTTACTTGTTTCTTATACATTTTTCTATGATTGTGTTGAAAAGTGTTTTTATTTTCTTACTTTCTAAGTAGTATATAACAATAAGAATTAAGATTAATACAATTGTAATTGTTGAATATTTGTAGATAATATTTTCCTTATGGGTATACAAAATCATTTCTTTTGTTTCTTTGCATGAGAATGGCTCTATTTTAGTTACATTGTATTCTGCAAACATAAGTGTTGTGAATTGTTGGGCTCTATTTGATCATTTTATTTTTTGATCGTTTTAATACGATTGTACAATTACATATTTTTTATTATTTTATCCTTTTCAATGTAAATGTCTAATTTGTTACATTTTTGGTTCGTGTTATATTCCAAGTTATTACAATATTTGGTTCTACTATTTGTATAAGATCTTGTTTGCGATATTTATTGAAAGTACAAAATGGTTTTATATGTTTTATTATATTTGCAATGCATTGGTCATTTATGATCTTCTTAGAAATAGTATTTGAAACAAAGTTATTATGTAAATAAAATTACCCTTTAGTATTTTCACTAATGATCTGTCGATTTCCGTCTGGGTATGGAATTATTTAGAAAGTTTAAACTTCGAAAATGCTAAGTGGTATATGAGACATAAGAAAAATTTAATTTGTAATTGGATTGAACCATGCTGAAATTTTTATATTAATTAATTTTTCATGATTGATATGCTCTATTAGATCATGCTTAAGTAGTTTCGGATTAAAGATACCCATGCGGGTTTGTTGTAGGGGCGTCGATAAGTAGTTTAGGAAAAACACTTTCACTGCGAATTTCACATTGAGTCAGGTTTATTAACTATTTTTAAAACTGGTAGGGAAAACACTTGTAGTGCGCATAATGCGAAAAGTGGAAATGATACATGGAAAAAGCACTAGTGGGCAGGGTGACCAACCTGAGGAGAAACTAGATCAGTGTGTATACTAACTTTGTCACTATCGATATCAATCGATCGCGACCACACTGTCAACTGTTTTGAGTGGTCACACCTGCCATCATCTGGCATCAACATCCTCTCCCCCTTGCAATGAGTTGCAAACGTTTTTATTGTCCACATGGACAGGACAGATTCCAGCCCAATGTGGAGTTCTGGGTCATTGGCAAACCGTTGGTGCTCGGCAGGATGCCAGGTTGGATGATGTGAGGATACACATCAGTGCCGAGCACCAGGGACACCATCGATGGCTGGAACCAGCGTTCGTCAGCGAGCGTAATGCTCTGGAACTGCTCCAAGTTCTCTCCATCCACAGGTCGGAAGAGGGTGCGGCGGCAGAGTTGGGAATCCACCTGCAGCAGCACCTTTCGACGGAAATCGAATGTCCGCGAGCGGATGATCGCCGTGCAAACGCCCTCCGTCCCAACGCGGGTGACGGATAGCCGATAGGCCGTTGCTAATGATGCGCTGATTCGGCTGGTCGCAGTGCACGGGTCGATCAGTGCTCGCATCTCGAACGTTTTACATCCGGTGTCGATAAGGATGTTGGCCGTCGGTAAGATGCTCACAGCCTTATCCTGCAACAAAGATGTGAGCGTCGTCGGAAAAGCCCCTTTGGACCGGTCTATGGGGAGACGGCGAGCGGGAACGTGGCCGTGCTGGAGCTGAAGACCGAGTCGGTTCCGGTTGGTCGTCGCGTCGTCGCTGACGGCTGGGGCGAGCGCTGCGTGGCTGAGTGAAGTGGAGGAGCGTGTGGTGGTTCTTCTGACACACCCTGTAGCTTCCCGCGCTGCGGCATGTTGGTGGTGGCCCGGAATGTTGGTGGGCCAGACAGTTAGAGCAGTACTTGTTAATCAGTACTACTCTGAATCGTTTCTCAGCTGTCAGCCTTAGAAAGCGCTGGCACTTCCGTAGTGGGTGGATCCCACAGCACACGCGACACCGGAAGGAGCTGGTGCCAGCGGGGCAGCTCTGGTCGGCAGCATGAAACAAGAACAAATGATTATTATAGTAGCCTCTTTACATTGTCAATGACACATGGAACAGGACGGATTAGAACAGCACAGGACGACGAATAGAAAAACGAAGTAGGAGTTCATTCGCCCGTTAGTCCTTCCTTTCTTCAGTTTGGCAACGGGTCTTCGGACCTTTGTGTCGGTGCCTATCTGGTTTGAGGTTGAGGCAGATAAAACTTAGGTGACCACCGCCTGCGGCGAGTGGGTGTCATGTGTGAAACAGGCTTCGGCAATGGAAAATATCTGCCACATCTGCTACGTGAAGTTGTGTTTTCGCAGCTAACCAGTTTCGACGAAATATCCTTCGCTTCCCAAAATTTGGAACTTAATCTGTCGAGTTGATCGTCTGCTTGGATGGCGACTCTCGTCGAAAACGCAGAGACACATTCTGAGAATCCAACCAAACACGGTTTCTTGCCCAAGGAGTGAGCCACACATGTTTGGCCGGGAGCCGCTCAAGATGACTCAGGATGACTGACGGAAGGATATCCGCGCCAATTAAAATGTCAATCTGAGCACTTTTGTAGAAGTATGGATCTGCCAGCTCAATCGCTGATAGATGCCTTAGGATGCTATTCGGCACATGGAGTGAAGGCAGCTTGTCTGCCAATTGTGGAATGACGAACGCTGAGGTCTCGATATGGAGCCTCGACTTCGTTGGAGAATCAATGCTGAAGTTACATAACTTCTGCGGTTGGGCCGCAACTGCATGATTCCAGATACTTGGGCTTGCACGGATTGGAATGGCAACTTTATGCGCTGGAATAAACGATCAGAAATGAAAGTCGCTTCGGACCCCGAGTCGATTAGTGCACTTTCGGCATATGTAGTAACTAGATGGCATACATTGATAACCGGCGAGCCGAGAAGGATGCACATTTGTTATTGGTTTGGAGTGGACTGTATACTGAAATTTGTGGTTGAAGTGGAAAGAGAAGAGGCACCATTGTGGGCACTATCGCCCCGATGAAGAAGAGTTTTGTGCCACCCCACAGGGTGATCTCTTTTGAGCACAAGTCACACGATTTGCCTTTCTGAGCGACTCGGGCCTCGAAAGACTTAACTCGTTTTGAACTCTGCTGTGGACGGGATGATACAGCGGTTGAGTTCTGCGAGTTGGAAGTTTGCTTCACATCCTCAATAGCCTCGAGTGTCCGATAACGGCCCTCTGACCCGATTCTCGAATAGCACCAGTCTGTCAGAGACGGTGACGAAATTGTTGTATATATGTATATAGGTAACAACGTCCGATTCTCGACTTAAATTATAATTCACAAGTACGGTCTCAAAATCACTCTTTTATTAGTACCGGAACTGCCGACGTTACCAGGTCAACTAAAACTAATTTAAAATTGACAAATTGCCTCCCATTATTAGTCGTTAACGTTTCCGGGAATCCCAATCTGGAGAAGATCTCTTCCATTTCTTCAATAATGGTTTTCGACGATATCGACTTGATGAGTTTGAACTAGTAATAGTCGATTAGTACGAGTTCATTCTCACCATTTGGTAAAGGGCCCAAAAGATCGGTCGCTAAACATCTCCAGGGTCCATTCGGGAACGGATGCCTTTTCATTGGGACCGAATTTGATAGCATTGATACCAAAAGGCAACTCCTTAACATACTGTTCTGCGTCCTTGTTCATACACGGCCACCAAACCTTGGAACAAAGCCTCCGTTTCATAGCGCTTATCCCGGGATGCCCTTCATAAGCGAGTTCAAGTACTGGTTCACGTAACTTCTGCGGAATTACTAGTCTTGTGCCCTGCAATAGAATATTTTCCACAATCGAGAGTTCCAAACGATATGGATAGTACGGGCTAGACATATTTGAGTTCCATGAACTGACCTCATGTCTATTATTTCCTTATCATGGGTGTTCATCTCCATGACCTTCGATATGGAGAGCGATCTAGAAATTGCGGTTGACAGTGTCAACTTGACACCACGCGAAATATCTGTTCCTCATCAGCCCAGTAATAAGGGTCTGTATCGGTTAATTCGCAATGTCTTGATAGTGAGTCCTTTCCTGCCTTATATACTACGCGGAATCGGTAAGATTATAATCGCAGCAACCACCTTTCAATCCTGGCCGGAGGTCGCGAAGTTGGTTAAAAGATTGTCTCAAGTGGCTTGTGGTCAGTTATATTTTCTTATTTTTGGGCGCTCTAAACGTTCACCTTCACTTTCTCGGGGTTCACTTCAATCCCCTTGTCCGAGAGGATGAGACCTAGAAATTTCAATTTCTGTACTCGAAATACGTATTTCTTCTCATTTAGTGCTACGTTATTGACCCGAAATATTTTCTTAACCTTTCCGAGTGATTTGTCATGTTCCTCAATATTGTTGTCAAATATTATCACTTCATCAATGTAATTTAAAGCATTCTGACAAGGGGCCAACATTTCCTCCATTAACCGTTGAAATATTTCTGGGGCTGAGAAACATCAACCGCTTATAGCGATATAAACTGCGATGCATTATGAAAGTAGTAATTTCTCGGCTGGATTCGGTCAGCTCCAGCTGATGGTAAGCGCTTTTTAAATCGAGTCGCGAAAAATACTTGGCACCTTTCAGCTTCTCTTTGTATTGCTTTGTTTGCGCGAATCATGTCCAAACATACCCGGATATCCCCGTCGTCCTTAAACGCAATCACAACAGGCGATATCCAAGCGCTCGGGCCCAATACTGGTTCGATGATATCCAAATTTAAGGCTTCCTCCAATTTATCGGTGAACGGCCAACGATGTTGACACTCGGCTCATTGGCAATCAGTTCAGGATCGCTTAGCACCGAAATCGGGGATTCAAAAACTTGTAGCACTTTAAGAAGATGATCAGAAGCATATGTGTGAAACTGGTTGGCTGATTCCGCGCGCGAGTTAAGCATTACTCCCCTTTTCTCGCACAATTGTCGCCAGTCCGAATGACTTATTAGATTGTACTTCGAGGGTGCATCGCACCCTATTTTACATGGAAGTTCTTTTCGTGATGATGCATATTTCACTCCGAATAATTCCGCGTCTTTTGGACTATCCGGATAATTTTTAGAACCACTAGATATGGACTTGAATGTAGAATGATCATATTGTCGTCGCTTTCTATCATTAAGTCAGATATCCTCTTTCTGATCTGTGGTCTCTTCAAATGAACATTTAACTATTTGGCGGCGAAGCCTCCTCAAAAACTTTGTGAAACATTCTCATTCTATTGGGGTCATCGACCGAAACAAATGTCTCTTCAAAGCCGAGTTGCGCTGTGGTGAAAAATACTTGTTCAGTTTGGTAATAAGAGGTGTTAAGACATAATTTTTCTCCTCCTCGTCAAAAGGAATTAATGCTCACGGAATGCTGTAGACTACAGCCTGGAGCTGCGGTCCGCCCAGATGGAGAAGCTTGTTTCTTTTCTTATATACGGATGTGATCTCCTCCGTGTCAATTTATATATTAAACGCGCGCAACCACGCCTCCCACTCTGTTCGCCATAGTGCTTTATCCATTCCCTGGCACATGAATGGTTTTAACTCGGTCATATTTAGTATAAACTGAAAGATAATTAAGATTAGATGGTCATTAGCAATCTCTTAGTTTTCGTTTGTTAATAATGTCATTCCGTTTGGAATAGACTCTTTATGCGAACATCTCAAATTATGTTTCGCTCTTCTTTTTTTTTTAGTCGCATTCCCTTTGGAACCGACTCTCTTAATGCAACAGCAAGAATTTAATCCGCTAACGCTGCTCTTTTTCTTTGGATCGCAGTAGGATCGATGCGAGACAACAAATTAGCCACAACGGCGCAATGGATAACTTATTTTATGTGTTACGCATTTGGGCGGTTCGTATACATATATTTACTTATCAATCTATATATATCTAAATATAAATATATCTATATTTATCTAAATCTTGGGGTCGGTGAAGGGGCGATATGGGTGAGGTTATAGTAAATATGTGCATATATATCAATTAGTAAACATAAATATTTAAATTTAGCCGCAAGTAGTTTTTTTTAGAAATGTATATATGAAGGTGTTTTGGTCGTCCCTACTCTGTCATTTTTTTACAAGAAAATAATGTGAATCTACTTTAATTTATATTTATTTAATTTAATTTGGAATTTTAATTTGTCTTCGTTTTTTTCTCAATTAATTTAAATTAAATTAAAATAAAGCCTATTAATAAATTCATATTAAATTAATTTATAGGCTTTATTTTAATTTAATTTAACTTTTTCTCCAGTAATAATACAAATCATAAATTAACTGGTAGTGGATAAGTACAGAAAAACGGTCAGCGGACAATTAAATATCTCTAATCTCACAACAAATTAGTTGCTGTTTCAGCTTGTGTAGTTTTCAGTCGGCGACAGTTACCGGCTTGATCGAGCAATCTCCTACCCCGGATGATTGGGAGCATTTGACCGTGTCGCTGCCCGTGCCTGCTTCTGGCTCAGTGTTGGCGGTGTCGTCTGACGCTCGCTGTCGCACGCCGTTGGTGTTGATCCGGCTGATGGTTAATGGTGCTCGTCCCCTCGTGGCTCGTCGGTGATACAGTGTTGCGCTTCGCCTCACAGCTACGGTTGTCTGCTCTTGGGCTTCTGACCAGCATTGATTGCAGCCGTAGGTTGCGCGCGCCGGTTTATTTCGATGACGCAACAAAAAAAAAACCCTGCCAAAATCGTCCAGCACAATCTTCAGGCCGACCGTCTCCAACCTCGTTCTAAATTCAACTCCTCGACTCAGCTAAATCCACATGCTCAGCTCCAGTGAAAAAAGTTGACGTTCTCCTTTACTCTTATCTTTAACAGGAGGAGCAGTTTTTAAACTTCCCTTCCCTGGAGTTGCCATTTCCTACCCCCCTATTATCGCCGCGCGATATATCGATAAATGCACCTCCTACATATATATGTAAGTTAACAACAATGTTGACACAACAGAAGGTGCCTAAGTGCATCGACACCCGAAATGCACTCAGCCAATTCTGCAAGCTCTGCAAAGTCTGCAGAACATCCGCCACATGCCCTGGGTCAGCACATCGATCGTGGGACACTTGCGCAACGCGGGATCGCAAGCAGCAGCGAGTGCCACATGCCCTGTGTCAGCACAATATCCATCGTGGGACACTTGCGCAACCAGCGCCAACGCGGGATCGTCAGCAGCGACGGCAGCAGCGGTAGCGGCAGCGAGGTTTCATTATAAGAATTATAATTGATTTAAGTTAGTTCCATTTTTGCAACACAATAAAGCAAATCGTTTTTTTTTAATAAATCAAAGTCAACGATTTGTTAATTGGCGCCCGAGCAGGGACCAAGTGAAATAAAAAAAACAGAAGACTTTCGCGTCGCGTACCAGTGCCTTAAGTAGCCACACAGTGTAACTCGCTATAAGTGCCTATAAAGCCACGACGTGAGTGCGATTTATAAGGAATAAAATCTATTCCTCGCGATTGAACTGTACGATTTCGCTTGGTCAAAAGTAACCGCCGACAAAGTCTGTAGTATCCGTTCGCAGACAACCGCGCAATTCAAAGTGTCACTAAGAATCCCCAGTAGCCGTTTCACCGCCGCGCCGCCACACAGCAATAGGAGGAAAAGGAGCCATCCGAAGGACCAGCGTGGGATAGATTCGCCGGATGTATCTTATCTTGTAAGCGTAGAATTTAAGCAATTAAAGCCCATTGAAAATCAAGAAATTGAAAATAATTAAACAAATATTAAAAAGTAAAAGTGAAAACAAAAATCACACAAACATAGAAATCTAAGCCAATTTATATGAAAAAAAGTAAAACTATAACAGAAAAATAAAACACTGCAAACGCAGTATAACTTATTCCAATCCTACGATTCCTAAGGGACCCTCTAGGATAGAAGGAACAAACCAGCTACTGGTTAAAAAAAAAAAAAGAAAACGAATTCAGAAAAAATTTATAAGAAATATTAAAGAGTTTTTAAAAAAAGTTTCTATATCTCTTAAAATGTTGCCGTTCGAATTTCAAATTAAAACACAAAATAATCTTTAAAAAAGTGGTCCGCTTAAAATCAACCAGTGTTTTGCATTGTCCGAATTGAAAAACCTTATCCAATAGACAATGCCTGATTCTTTAACAACAGCCATGAATAACCTCGATTTAGCCGGTAGTTCCCGATCAGGAAGGAACGAACCAACCGCCACCAGCACTCCGGTAGCTAGTCCAGAATTAAGAGAAGTTATACTCGCACTGATCAAAGAAACACTCCCATCAGAGTCAACAGCTCATGGCCATGATCACTTTAGAGACATACCTTATGTGAGTCCTGTTGCAGGCCATGACCAAGACAAAGTCCCAGATGTTTGTAAATTGATTAAGGAGTTTTCAGGAGATAGAGCCACGTTCAACTCTTGGAAAAAGAATGTTGATCGAATAGTAGGCATGTTCGAGGGGCAAGAAAATTCACACAGATTTTATCTGGTTACTCTGGCCATCCGAACTAAGGTAGTTGGCGAAGCCGAAACTGTCCTTGAATCTTATAACACCCCACTAAACTGGAAGGCAATTTCCAAATGCCTTACAGCACATTATGCAGACAAAAGAGACTTGAAGACTCTTGAGTATCAGATGTCCTCATTAAAACAGGGATATTTGACCATACATGAATTTTACCAGGCAATCTATCACAATCTGTCACTGATCTTGAACCAGATCGGAGCAACGGAGGAATCTCCGGAAGCAATAAGAGCATTAACAAGCGTGTATCGCGGAAAAGCTCTAGACATTTTTGTGAGAGGTCTCAATGGAGATTTACCAAGACATCTTGGTATTAAGGAACCAAGAGATCTAAGCCATGCCCTACATCTCTGTACTTTACTCGAAAATCAAGAGCATAGAAATATGTTCGCACCTAGATCTAGACAAATGCCACCAAGTCTACCACCAAGACAATCTTTACCAACTAGCCACAAAATATCCAATAACAATCAAACCAATTGGAAGAGCTTTGACCCTAGACTTTATTACCATCCAAGTGGTAAACCCACCATGAGTAACCCTACTCCACCACATTTATATCAGACATATAGGCAACAACCACAAATGGGACAAGGGCCTTATCAGACACAGCGCCCGCTTCAAGTCACCAATCCGATTCCACCTCCTCGTCCAACTGGACCAAAGCCAGAGCCTAAGCCAGTACCAATGGACGTAGATCCATCCATTAGGTCGAATAGGATAAATTATATGAATCGTCCAAATAACAATTTTGCGGGAAAAAGACCACCGCCGCTTTCACAAGCAAACCAGCCTCTTAAGTATCAAAGGCAATTCCATGTATCCACTGGAGAAGCCGAACAATTCGCGGATAATGAGTATCCGTCTCCTTATCCTGAAGAGACATCCGAACAAGACTACTACGAAGCTTGGGAACAAAATGGATTAACTAATTCATATGAAGAGGACGATCAGACAAATGACGGCCACGTTTTAGAGACAGTCGATACTTCCGATATCCATTTTTTAGATTGAACAGTTCTTCGTTGCCTTACTTCAATTCAAATTTTTAATTGACACCGGTTCTAACCAAAACTATATTCAGACAAATCTAATACAGAATCCGAAACTTAACGAAAAGCCATTTTTTGCAAATTCCGTTGGAGGGCAAACTAAGATTACCCACCACACTCACATTAGTCTATTCAATTGTCCTGATCATCCAATTAAATTCTTCTTATTACCCACTCTTAAAACATTCCATGGTATCTTGGGTAATGATACACTAAAAAAACTTGATGCGGTGATCGACGTAAAGAATAATATTCTGGTTATAAAAGGTAATTATTAAGAAAAGATAAAGCAATTGGCAACCCAGACAGTAAATCATATTAAAATCCGAACAGAACACATGACAGTATGTCAAAAAGACATACTCAATCAAATAGTTAAAAAACATACTGAACTATTTTCGGAACCTGACGAAAAATTAACGTACACCACTGCGGTACAAGGACAAATCAGAACAAACGCAGATCTACCAGCTTATAGCAGACATTATCCATACCCAGCCTCTCTAAGACCAGAATTCGAGAAACAAATCAATCAGTTGCTCGATGATGGCATAATAAGACCTTCACGGTCACCTTATAATGCCCCAGTATGGATAGTACCGAAAAAAGCAGATTCATCTGCTGAAAAGAAATATAGACTTGTTATAGATTATAGAAAACTTAATGCTATAACAATATCAGATCGATACCCAATTCCAGAGATTGGCGAGATCATCGCTCAATTAGGTAGAAATAAATATTTCACAGTGCTCGATCTGAAAA